>NW_027640581.1:0-89000 GCF_949752795.1 Hyperoodon ampullatus | reverse complement strand
GACACTATTCCTAACTATGGCCCTAGCCCTAGCCCGAGCCCGAGCCCCAGCCCCATCCCCAACCGGAAACCCAGCCCCAGCCCCAGCCCCGGCCCCTGCCCCGGCCCTAGCCCCAGCCCCAGCCCCAGCCCCAGCCCCAGCCCCAGACCCTGATGCTGATCCTACAGAGCCCCTTATGCTCCTCCTTGGCCTTGCCCTGACACTGTCCTTAACTAAGGCCTTGACACTATTCCTAACTAAGTCCGTAGCCCTAGGCCCAGCCCCAGCCCCAGCCCTCGCCCTAGCCCCAGGTATAGCCTCAGCTCCAGCCCCAGCCCACACCCCAGCCCCTGATCCTACAGAGGCCCTTATGCTCCTCCTAGGCCTTGCCCTGACACTGTCCTTAACTAAGGCCTTGACCTTACTACTAAGTCAGGCTGTGATACTGTCCGTAACTAAGGCCCTGACAGTGTCCCTAACGAAGGGCCTAAATCTCCTCCTAACTCTGGACCTGCCATTATACATACCAAAGGCTGTGACGCTCGTCCTAACCAAGGCCCAGACACTGTCCCTCACTAAGGCCCTGACACTACTTGTAACTCAGGCCGTGCCATTATACCTAACGAAGGCTCTGACGCTAACCCTAACTAAGGCCCTGACAGTGACCCTATCTAAGGCCTTGACACTATTCCTAACTAAGGGCCTAGCCTTAGCCCCAGCCCCAGCCCCTGATTCTAAGAGGCCATTATGCTCCTCCTAGGCCTTGCCCTGACACTGTCCTTAACTAAGGCCTTGACAGTACTACTGACTTAGGCCGTGATACTGTCCCTAACTAAGGCCCTGAGAGTGTACCTAACTAAGGGCCTCACTGTCCGCCCAACTCTGGCCCTGCCATTATACATAAAACAGGCTCTGACGCTCGTCCTAACCAAGGCCCTGAGACTGTCCCTCACTAAGTCCCTGACACTACTTCTAACTCAGGCCCTGACATTATACCTAACGAAGGCCCTGATGCTAACCCTAACTAAGGCCTTGACACTATTCCTAACTAAGTCCCTAGCCCGAGCCCGAGCCCCAGCCCAGCCCCAACCCGAAACCCAGCCCCGGCCCCAGCCCCAGGCCCAGACCCTGATGCTGATCCTACAGAGCCCCTTATGCTCCTCCTTGGCCTTGCCCTGACACTGTCCTTAACTAAGGCCTTGACACTATTCCTAACTAAGTCCATAGCCCTAGGCCCAGCCCCAGCCCCAGCCCTAGCCCTAGCCCCAGGACTCGCCTCAGCTCCAGCCCCATCCCACACCCCAGCCCCTGATCCTACAGAGGCCCTTATGCTCCTCCTAGGCCTTGCCCTGACACTGTCCTTAACTAAGGCCTTGACATTACTACTAAGTCAGGCTGTGATACTGTCCCTAACTGAGGCCCTGACAGTGTCCCTAACTAAGGGACTGACGGTCCTCCTAACTCTGGCCCTGCCATTATACATAAAAAAGGCTCTGATGCTCGTCCTAACCAAGGCCCTGAGACTGTCCCTCACTAAGGCCCTGACACTACTTCTAACTCAGGCCCTGACATTATACCTAATGAAGGCTCTGATGCCAACCCTAACTAAGGCCCTGACAGTGACGCTAACTAAGGCCTTGACACTATTCCTAACTATGGCCCTAGCTCTAACCCTAGCCCTTGCCCCAGCTCCAGCCGCATCCCTAGCCCCATCCCCAGCCCTAGCCCCATCCCCATCCCCAGCCCTAGCCCCAGCCCTAGCCCTATCCCCATCACTATCCCCAGCCCTATCCCCATCACTATCCCCATCCCCAGCCCCAGCTCCTACCCCTGCCCCTACCCCTGCCCCTGCCCCTGCTCTTGCCCCGGATGCTGATCCCTACAGAGGCCCTTATGCTCCTCCTAGGTCTTGCCCTGACACTGTCCTTAACTAAGGCCTTGACACTACTACTAACTCAGGCTGTGATACTGTCCGTAACTAAGGCCCTGACAGTGTCCCTAACGAAGGGCCTAAATCTCCTCCTAACTCTGGACCTGCCATTATACATAACAAAGGCTGTGACGCTCGTCCTAACCAAGGCCCAGACACTGTTCCTCACTAAGGCCCTAACACTACTTCTAACTCAGGCCGTGGCATTATACCTAACGAAGGCTCTGATGCTAACCCTAACAAAGGCCCTGACAGTGACCCTATCTAAGGCCTTGACACTATTCCTAACTAAGGGCCTAGCCCCAGCCCCAGCCCCAGCCCCTGATTCTAAGAGGCCATTATGCTCCTCCTAGGCCTTGCCCTGACACTGTCCTTAACTAAGGCCTTGACACTACTACTAACTCAGGCTGTGATAATGTCCCTAACAAAAGCCCGGACAGTGTCCCTACCTAAGAGCCTGACTCTCCTCCTAACTCTGGCCCTGCCATTATACATAAAAAAGGCTCTGACTCTCGTCCTAACCAACGCCCTGACACTGTCCTTCACTAAGGCTCTGACACTCCTTCTAAATCAGGCCCTGACATTATACCTAACGAAGGCTCTGGTCCCAACCCTAACTAAGGCCCTGACAGTGATGCTAACTAAGGCCTTGACACTATTCCTAACTATGGCCCCAGCCCTAGCCCCAGCCCCAGCCCCAGCCCCAACCCCAGCCCTTTCCCCAGCCCCAGCCCAAGCCCTAGTACCTCAGGCCCAGCCCCAGCCCCTGATACTGATCCTACAGAGGCCCTTATGCTCCTCCTAGGCCTTGCCCTGACAGTGTCTTTAACTAAGGCCTTGACAGTACTACTGACTTAGGCTGTGATACTGTCCCTAACTAAGGCCCTGTGAGTGTACCTAACTAAGGGCCTGACTATCCGCCCAACTCTGGCCCTGCCGTTATACATAAAAAAGGCTCTGACGCTCGTCCTAACTAAGGCCCTGAGACAGTCCCTCACTAAGTCCCTGACACTACTTCTAACTCAGGCCCTGACATTATACCAAACGAAGGCCCTGATGCTAACCCTAACTAAGGCCTTGACAGTATTCCTAACTAAGGCGCTAGCCCCAACCCCAGCCCCGGCCCCAGCCCCAACCCGAAACCCAGCCCCGGCCCCGGCCTCAGCCCCGGCCCCAGCCCCTGATGCTGATCCTACAGGGCCCCTTATGCTCCTCCTTGGCCTTGCCCTGACACTGTCCTTAACTAAGGCCTTGACACTATTCCTAACTAAGTCCATAGCCCTAGGCCCAGCCCCAGCCCCAGTCCTAGTGCTAGCCCTAGGCCTAGCCTCAGCCCCAGCCCGCACCCCAGCCCCTGATCCTACAGAGGCCCTTTTGCTCCTCCTAGGCCTTGCCCTGACACTGTCCTTAACTAAGGCCTTGACATTACTACTAAGTCAGGCTGTGATACTGTCCCTAACTAAGGCCCTGACAGTGTCCCTAACTAAGGGACTGACGGTCCTCCTAACTCTGGCCCTGCCATTATACATAAAAAAGGCTCTGACGCTCGTCCTAACCAAGGCCCTGAGACTGTCCCTCACTAAGGCCCTGACACTACTTCTAACTCAGGCCCTGACATTATACCTAACGAAGGCCCTGATGCTAACCCTAACTAAGGCCTTGACACTATTTCTAACTAAGTCCCTAGCCCGAGCCCGAGCCCCAGCCTCAGCCCCAACCCGAAACCCAGCCCCGGTCCCAGCCCCGGCCCCGGCCCCGCCCCCAGCCCCAGCCCCAGACCCTGATGCTGATCCTACAGAGCCCCTTATGCTCCTCCTTGGCCTTGCCCTGACACTGTCCTTAACTAAGGCCTTGACACTATTCCTAACTAAGTCCATAGCCCTAGGCCCAGCCCCAGCCCCAGCCCCAGCCCCAGCCCCAGGCCTAGCCTCAGCTCCAGCCCCAGGCCACACCCCAGCCCCTGATCCTACAGAGGCCCTTATGTTCCTCCTAGGCCTTGACCTGACAGTGTCTTTAACTAAGGCCTTGACGGTACTACTAACTTAGGCCGTGATACTGTCCCTAACTAAGGCCCAGAGAGTGTACCTAACTAAGGGCGTGACTATCCGCCCAACTCTGGCCCTGCCATTATACATAAAACAGGCTCTGATGCACGACCTAACCAAGGCCCTGAGACTGTCCCTCACTAAGGCCCTGACACTATTTCTAAGTCAGGCCCAGACATTATACCTAACGAAGGCCCTGATGCTAACCCTAACTAAGGCCTTGACACTATTCCTAACTAAGGCCCTAGCCCCAGACCCGGCCCCAGCTCCATCCCCAGCCCCAATCTGAAACTCAGCCCCGGCCCCAACTCCAGACCCAGCCCCGGCCCCAACTCCAGACCCGGCCCCGGCCCCAGCCCCGGCCCCAGCCCCTGATGCTGATCCTACAGAGCCCCTTATGCTCCTCCTTGGCCTTGCCCTGACACTGTCCTTAACTAAGGCCTTGACACTATTCCTAACTAAGTCCATAGCCCTAGGCCCAGCCCCAGCCCCAGCCCTAGCCCCAGGCCTAGCCTCAGCTCCAGCCCCAGCTCGCACCCCAGCCCCTGATCCTACAGAGGCCCTTATGCTCCTTCTAGGCCTTGCCCTGACACTGTCCTTAACTAAGGCCTTGACATTACTACTAAGTCAGGCTGTGATACCGTCCCTAACTAAGGCCCTGACAGTGTCCCTAACTAAGGGACTGACTGTCCTCCTAACTCTGACCCTGCCATTATACAAAAAAAGGCTCTGACGCTCGTCCTAACCAAGTCCCTGACACTGTCCCTCACTAAGGCCCTGACACTACTTCTAACTCAGGCCCTGACCTTATACCTAATGAAGGCTCTGATGCCAACCCTAACTAAGGCCCTGACAGTGACACTAACTAAGTCCTTGACACTATTCCTAACTATGGCCCCAACCCTAGCCCCAGCCCCAGCCCCAGCCCCAACCCCAGCCCTTTCCCCAGCCCCAGCCCTTGTACCACAGCCCCAGCCCCAGCCCCAGCCCCTGATGCTGATCCTACAGAGGCCCTTATGCTCCTCCTAGGCCTTGCCCTGACACTGTCCTTAACTAAGGCCTTGACCTTACTACTAAGTCAGGCTGTGATACTGTCCGTAACTAAGGCCCTGACAGTGTCCCTAACGAAGGGCCTAAATCTCCTCCTAACTCTGGACCTGCCATTATACATAACAAAGGCTGTGACGCTCGTCCTAACCAAGGCCCAGACACTGTCCCTCACTAAGGCCCTGACACTACTTGTAACTCAGGCCGTGCCATTATACCTAACGAAGGCTCTGATGCTAACCCTAACTAAGGCCCTGACAGTGACCCTATCTAAGGCCTTGACACTATTCCTAACTAAGGGCCTAGCCTTAGCCCCAGCCCCAGCCCCTGATTCTAAGAGGCCATTATGCTCCTCCTAGGCCTTGCCCTGACACTGTCCTTAACTAAGGCCTTGACAGTACTACTGACTTAGGCCGTGATACTGTCCCGAAGGCCCTGAGAGTGTACCTAACTAAGGGCCTCACTGTCCGCCCAACTCTGGCCCTGCCATTATACATAAAACAGGCTCTGACGCTCGTCCTAACCAAGGCCCTGAGACTGTGCCTCACTAAGTCCCTGACACTACTTCTAACTCAGGCCCTGACATTATACCTAACGAAGGCCCTGATGCTAACCCTAACTAAGGCCTTGACACTATTCCTAACTAAGTCCCTAGCCCGAGCCCGAGCCCCAGCCCCAGCCCCAACCCGAAACCCAGCCCCAGCCCCAGCCCCAGGTCCAGACCCTGATGCTGATCCTACAGAGCCCCTTATGCTCCTCCTTGGCCTTGCCCTGACACTGTCCTTAACTAAAGCCTTGACACTATTCCTAACTAAGTCCATAGCCCTAGGCCCATCCCCAGCCCCAGCCCTAGCCCTAGCCCCAGGACTCGCCTCAGCTCCAGCCCCATCCCACACCCCAGCCCCTGATCCTACAGAGGCCCTTATGCTCCTCCTAGGCCTTGCCCTGACACTGTCCTTAACTAAGGCCTTGACATTACTACTAAGTCAGGCTGTGATACTGTCCCTACCTAAGGCCCTGACAGTGTCCCTAACTAAGGGACTGACGGTCCTCCTAACTCTGGCCCTGCCATTATACATAAAAAAGGCTCTGACGCTCGTCCTAACCAAGGCCCTGAGACTGTCCCTCACTAAGGCCCTGACACTACTTCTAACTCAGGCCCTGACATTATACCTAACGAAGGCCCTGATGCTAACCCTAACTAAGGCCTTGACACTATTCCTAACTAAGTCCCTAGCCCGAGCCCCAGCCCCAGCCTCAGCCCCAACCCGAAACCCAGCCCCGGTCCCAGCCCCGGCCCCGGCCCCGCCCCCAGCCCCAGCCCCAGACCCTGATGCTGATCCTACAGAGCCCCTTATGCTCCTCCTTGGCCTTGCCCTGACACTGTCCTTAACTAAGGCCTTGACACTATTCCTAACTAAGTCCATAGCCCTAGGCCCAGCCCCAGCCCCAGCCCCAGCCCCAGCCCCAGGCCTAGCCTCAGCTCCAGCCCCAGGCCACACCCCAGCCCCTGATCCTACAGAGGCCCTTATGTTCCTCCTAGGCCTTGACCTGACAGTGTCTTTAACTAAGGCCTTGACAGTACTACTAACTTAGGCCGTGATACTGTCCCTAACTAAGGCCCAGAGAGTGTACCTAACTAAGGGCGTGACTATCCGCCCAACTCTGGCCCTGCCATTATACATAAAACAGGCTCTGACGCTCGACCTAACCAAGGCCCTGAGACTGTCCCTCACTAAGGCCCTGACACTATTTCTAAGTCAGGCCCTGACATTATACCTAACGAAGGCCCTGATGCTAACCCTAACTAAGGCCTTGACACTATTCCTAACTAAGGCCCTAGCCCCAGACCCGGCCCCAGCTCCATCCCCAGCCCCAATCTGAAACTCAGCCGCGGCCCCAACTCCAGACCCGGCCCCGGCCCCAGCCCCGGCCCCAGCCCCTGATGCTGATCCTACAGAGCCCCTTATGCTCCTCCTTGGCCTTGCCCTGACACTGTCCTTAACTAAGGCCTTGACACTATTCCTAACTTAGTCCATAGCCCTAGGCCCAGCCCCAGCCCCAGCCCTAGCCCCAGGCCTAGCCTCAGCTCCAGCCCCAGCCCGCACCCCAGCCCCTGATCCTACAGAGGCCCTTATGCTCGTTCTAGGCCTTGCCCTGACACTGTCCTTAACTAAGGCCTTGACATTACTACTAAGTCAGGCTGTGATACCGTCCCTAACTAAGGCCGTGACAGTGTCCCTAACTAAGGGACTGACTGTCCTCCTAACTCTGGCCCTGCCATTATACATAAAAAAGGCTCTGACGCTCATCCTAACCAAGGCCCTGAGACTGTCCCTCACTAAGGCCCTGACACTACTTCTAACTCAGGCCCTGACATTATACCTAACGAAGGCTCTGATCCCAACCCTAACTAAGGCCCTGACAGTGACGCTAGCTAAGGCCTTGACACTATTCCTAACTATGGCCCTAGCCCTAGCCCTAGCCCCAGCCCCAGCCCCAGCTCCATCCCCAGCCCCAGCCCGAGCCCCAACCCCAGCCCTTTCCCCAGCCCCAGCCCAAGCCCTAGTAGCCCCAGCCCCTGATGCTGATCCTACAGAGGCCCTTATGCTCCTCCTAGGCCTTGCCCTGACACTGTCCTTAACTAAGGCCTTGATGGTACTACGAACTTAGGCTGTGATACTGTCCCTAACTAAGGCCCTGACAGTGTCCCTAACTAAGGGAGTGACTGTCCTCCTAACTCTGGCCCTGCCATTATACATAAAAAAGGCCCTGGCTGTGTCCCTAACAAAGGGACTGACTGTCCTCTTAACTCTGGCCCTGCCATTATACATAAAAAAGGCTCTGACGCTCGTCCTAACCAAGGCCCTGAGACTGTGCCTCACTAAGGCCCTAACACTACTTCTAACTCAGGCCCTGACATTTTACCTAATGAAGGCCCTGATGCTAACCCTAACTAAGGCCTTGACACTATTCCTAACTAAGTCCCTAGCCCGAGCCCGAGCCCCAGCCCCAGCCCCAACCGGAAACCCAGCCCCGGCCCCAGCCCCGGCCCCTGCCCCGGCCCCAGCCCCAGCCCCAGCCCCAGCCCCAGACCCTGATGCTGATCCTACAGAGCCCCTTATGCTC
This sequence comes from Hyperoodon ampullatus, assembly GCF_949752795.1. Taxonomy (NCBI): domain Eukaryota; kingdom Metazoa; phylum Chordata; class Mammalia; order Artiodactyla; family Ziphiidae; genus Hyperoodon; species Hyperoodon ampullatus. Next base: position 80,870 of record NW_027640581.1, on the reverse strand, counting down.
CTCCTTGGCCTTGCCCTGACACTGTCCTTAACTAAGGCCTTGACACTATTCCTAACTAAGTCCGTAGCCCTAGGCCCAGCCCCAGCCCCAGCCCTCGCCCTAGCCCCAGGTATAGCCTCAGCTCCAGCCCCAGCCCACACCCCAGCCCCTGATCCTACAGAGGCCCTTATGCTCCTCCTAGGCCTTGCCCTGACACTGTCCTTAACTAAGGCCTTGACCTTACTACTAAGTCAGGCTGTGATACTGTCCGTAACTAAGGCCCTGACAGTGTCCCTAACGAAGGGCCTAAATCTCCTCCTAACTCTGGACCTGCCATTATACATAACAAAGGCTGTGACGCTCGTCCTAACCAAGGCCCAGACACTGTCCCTCACTAAGGCCCTGACACTACTTGTAACTCAGGCCGTGCCATTATACCTAACGAAGGCTCTGATGCTAACCCTAACTAAGGCCCTGACAGTGACCCTATCTAAGGCCTTGACACTATTCCTAACTAAGGGCCTAGCCTTAGCCCCAGCCCCAGCCCCTGATTCTAAGAGGCCATTATGCTCCTCCTAGGCCTTGCCCTGACACTGTCCTTAACTAAGGCCTTGACAGTACTACTAAGTCAGGCTGTGATACCGTCCCTAACTAAGGCCCTGAGAGTGTCCCTAACTAAGGGACTGACTGTCCTCCTAACTCTGGCCCTGCCGTTATATATAAAAAAGGCTCTGACGCTCATCCTAACCAAGGCCCTGAGACTGTCCCTCACTAAGTCCCTGACACTACTTCTAACTCAGGCCCTGACATTATACCTAACGAAGGCTCTGACCCCAACCCTAACTAAGGCCCTGACAGTGACGCTAGCTAAGGCCTTGACACTATTCCTAACTATGGCCCTACCCCTAGCCCTAGCCCCAGCCCCAGCCCCAGCCCCAGCCCCAGCTCCATCCCCAGCCCCAGCCCGAGCCCCAACCCCAGCCCTTTCCCCAGCCCCAGCCCAAGCCCTAGTAGCCGCAGCCCCTGATGCTGATCCTACAGAGGCCCTTATGCTCCTCCTAGGCCTTGCCCTGACACTGTCCTTAACTAAGGCCTTGATGGTACTACGAACTTAGGCTGTGATACTGTCCCTAACTAAGGCCCTGACAGTGTCCCTAACTAAGGGACTGACTGTCCTCCTAACTCTGGCCCTGCCATTATACATAAAAAAGGCTCTGACGCTCGTCCTAACCAAGGCCCTGAGACTGTCCCTCACTAAGGCCCTGACACTATTTCTAAGTCAGGCTCTGACATTATACCTAACGAAGGCCCTGATGCTAACCCTAACTAAGGCCTTGACACTATTCCTAACTAAGGCCCTAGCCCCAGACCCGGCCCCAGCTCCATCCCCAGCTCCAATCTGAAACCCAACCCCGGCCCCAACTCCAGACCCGGCCCCGGCCCCAGCCCCGGCCCCAGCCCCTGATGCTGATCCTACAGAGCCCCTTATGCTCCTCCTTGGCCTTGCCCTGACACTGTCCTTAACTAAGGCCTTGACACTATTCCTAACTAAGTCCATAGCCCTAGGCCCAGCCCCAGCCCCAGCCCTAGCCCCAGGCCTAGCCTCAGCTCCAGCCCCAGCCCGCACCCCAGCCCCTGATCCTACAGAGGCCCTTATGCTCGTTCTAGGCCTTGCCCTGACACTGTCCTTAACTAAGGCCTTGACATTACTACTAAGTCAGGCTGTGATACCGTCCCTAACTAAGGCCCTGACAGTGTCCCTAACTAAGGGACTGACTGTCCTCCTAACTCTGGCCCTGCCATTATACATAAAAAAGGCTCTGACGCTCATCCTAACCAAGGCCCTGAGACTGTCCCTCACTAAGGCCCTGACACTACTTCTAACTCAGGCCCTGACATTATACCTAACGAAGGCTCTGATCCCAACCCTAACTAAGGCCCTGACAGTGACGCTAGCTAAGGCCTTGACACTATTCCTAACTATGGCCCTAGCCCTAGCCCTAGCCCCAGCCCCAGCCCCAGCTCCATCCCCAGCCCCAGCCCGAGCCCCAACCCCAGCCCTTTCCCCAGCCCCAGCCCAAGCCCTAGTAGCCCCAGCCCCTGATACTGATCCTACAGAGGCCCTTATGCTCCTCCTAGGCCTTGCCCTGACACTGTCCTTAACTAAGGCCTTGATGGTACTACGAACTTAGGCTGTGATACTGTCCCTAACTAAGGCCCTGACAGTGTCCCTAACTAAGGGAGTGACTGTCCTCCTAACTCTGGCCCTGCCATTATACATAAAAAAGGCCCTGGCTGTGTCCCTAACAAAGGGACTGACTGTCCTCTTAACTCTGGCCCTGCCATTATACATAAAAAAGGCTCTGACGCTCGTCCTAACGAAGGCCCTGAGACTGTGCCTCACTAAGGCCCTAACACTACTTCTAACTCAGGCCCTGACATTTTACCTAATGAAGGCCCTGATGCTAACCCTAACTAAGGCCTTGACACTATTCCTAACTAAGTCCCTAGCCCGAGCCCGAGCCCCAGCCCCAGCCCCAACCGGAAACCCAGCCCCGGCCCCAGCCCCGGCCCCTGCCCCGGCCCCAGCCCCAGCCCCAGCCCCAGCCCCAGATCCTGATGCTGATCCTACAGAGCCCCTTATGCTCCTCCTTGGCCTTGCCCTGACACTGTCCTTAACTAAGGCCTTGACACTATTCCTAACTAAGTCCGTAGCCCTAGGCCCAGCCCCAGCCCCAGCCCTCGCCCTAGCCCCAGGTATAGCCTCAGCTCCAGCCCCAGCCCACACCCCAGCCCCTGATCCTACAGAGGCCCTTATGCTCCTCCTAGGCCTTGCCCTGACACTGTCCTTAACTAAGGCCTTGACCTTACTACTAAGTCAGGCTGTGATACTGTCCGTAACTAAGGCCCTGACAGTGTCCCTAACGAAGGGCCTAAATCTCCTCCTAACTCTGGACCTGCCATTATACATAACAAAGGCTGTGACGCTCGTCCTAACCAAGGCCCAGACACTGTCCCTCACTAAGGCCCTGACACTACTTGTAACTCAGGCCGTGCCATTATACCTAACGAAGGCTCTGATGCTAACCCTAACTAAGGCCCTGACAGTGACCCTATCTAAGGCCTTGACACTATTCCTAACTAAGGGCCTAGCCTTAGCCCCAGCCCCAGCCCCTGATTCTAAGAGGCCATTATGCTCCTCCTAGGCCTTGCCCTGACACTGTCCTTAACTAAGGCCTTGACAGTACTACTGACTTAGGCCGTGATACTGTCCCTAACTAAGGCCCTGAGAGTGTACCTAACTAAGGGCGTCACTGTCCGCCCAACTCTGGCCCTGCCATTATACATAAAACAGGCTCTGACGCTCGTCCTAACCAAGGCCCTGAGACTGTCCCTCACTAAGTCCCTGACATTACTTCTAACTCAGGCCCTGACATTATACCTAACGAAGGCCCTGATGCTAACCCTAACTAAGGCCTTGACACTATTCCTAACTAAGTCCCTAGCCCGAGCCCGTGCCCCAGCCCCAGCCCCAACCCGAAACCCAGCCCCGGCCCCAGCCCCAGGCCCAGACCCTGATGCTGATCCTACAGAGCCCCTTATGCTCCTCCTTGGCCTTGCCCTGACACTGTCCTTAACTAAGGCCTTGACACTATTCCTAACTAAGTCCATAGCCCTAGGCCCAGCCCCAGCCCCAGCCCTAGCCCTAGCCCCAGGACTCGCCTCAGCTCCAGCCCCATCCCACACCCCAGCCCCTGATCCTACAGAGGCCCTTATGCTCCTCCTAGGCCTTGCCCTGACACTGTCCTTAACTAAGGCCTTGACATTACTACTAAGTCAGGCTGTGATACTGTCCCTAACTGAGGCCCTGACAGTGTCCCTAACTAAGGGACTGACGGTCCTCCTAACTCTGGCCCTGCCATTATACATAAGAAAGGCTTTGACGCTCGTCCCAACCAAGGCCCTGAGACTGTCCCTCACTAAGGCCCTGACACTACTTCTAACTCAGGCCCTGACATTATACCTAACGAAGGCCCTGATGCTAACCCTAACTAAGGCCTTGACACTATTCCTAACTAAGTCCCTAGCCCGAGCCCGAGCCCCAGCCTCAGCCCCAACCCGAAACCCAGCCCCGGTCCCAGCCCCGGCCCCGGCCCCGCCCCCAGCCCCAGCCCCAGACCCTGATGCTGATCCTACAGAGCCCCTTATGCTCCTCCTTGGCCTTGCCCTGACACTGTCCTTAACTAAGGCCTTGACACTATTCCTAACTAAGTCCATAGCCCTAGGCCCAGCCCCAGCCCCAGCCCCAGCCCCAGGCCACACCCCAGCCCCTGATCCTACAGAGGCCCTTATGTTCCTCCTAGGCCTTGACCTGACAGTGTCTTTAACTAAGGCCTTGACGGTACTACTAACTTAGGCCGTGATACTGTCCCTAACTAAGGCCCAGAGAGTGTACCTAACTAAGGGCGTGACTATCCGCCCAACTCTGGCCCTGCCATTATACATAAAACAGGCTCTGATGCTCGACCTAACCAAGGCCCTGAGACTGTCCCTCACTAAGGCCCTGACACTATTTCTAAGTCAGGCCCTGATATTATACCTAACGAAGGCCCTGATGCTAACCCTAACTAAGGCCTTGACACTATTCCTAACTAAGGCCCTAGCCCCAGACCCGGCCCCAGCTCCATCCCCAGCCCCAATCTGAAACCCAACCCCGGCCCCAACTCCAGACCCGGCCCCGGCCCCAGCCCCGGCCCCAGCCCCTGATGCTGATCCTACAGAGCCCCTTATGCTCCTCCTTGGCCTTGCCCTGACACTGTCCTTAACTAAGGCCTTGACACTATTCCTAACTTAGTCCATAGCCCTAGGCCCAGCCCCAGCCCCAGCCCTAGCCCCAGGCCTAGCCTCAGCTCCAGCCCCAGCCCGCACCCCAGCCCCTGATCCTACAGAGGGCCTTATGCTCGTTCTAGGCCTTGCCCTGACACTGTCCTTAACTAAGGCCTTGACATTACTACTAAGTCAGGCTGTGATACCGTCCCTAACTAAGGCCCTGACAGTGTCCCTAACTAAGGCACTGACTGTCCTCCTAACTCTGGCCCTGCCATTATACATAAAAAAGGCTCTGACGCTCATCCTAACCAAGGCCCTGAGACTGTCCCTCACTAAGGCCCTGACACTACTTCTAACTCAGGCCCTGACATTATACCTAACGAAGGCTCTGATCCGAACCCTAACTAAGGCCCTGACAGTGACGCTAGCTAAGGCCTTGACACTATTCCTAACTATGGCCCTAGCCCTAGCCCTAGCCCCAGCCCCAGCCCCAGCCCCAGCTCCATCCCCAGCCCCAGCCCGAGCCCCAACCCCAGCCCTTTCCCCAGCCCCAGCCCAAGCCCTAGTAGCCCCAGCCCCTGATGCTGATCCTACAGAGGCCCTTATGCTCCTCCTAGGCCTTGCCCTGACACTGTCCTTAACTAAGGCCTTGATGGTACTACGAACTTAGGCTGTGATACTGTCCCTAACTAAGGCCCTGACAGTGTCCCTAACAAAGGGATTGACTGTCCTCCTAACTCTGGCCCTGCGATTATACATAAAAAAGGCCCTGGCTGTGTCCCTAACAAAGGGACTGACTGTCCTCCTAACTCTGGCCCTGCCATTATACATAAAAAAGGCTCTGACGCTCGTCCTAACCAAGGCCCTGAGACTGTGCCTCACTAAGGCCCTAACACTACTTCTAACTCAGGCCCTGACATTTTACCTAATGAAGGCCCTGATGCTAACCCTAACTAAGGCCTTGACACTATTCCTAACTAAGTCCCTAGCCCGAGCCCGAGCCCCAGCCCCAGCCCCAACCCGAAACCCAGCCCCGGCCCCAGCCGCAGGCCCAGACCCTGATGCTGATCCTACAGAGCCCCTTATGCTCCTCCTTGGCCTTGCCCTGACACTGTCCTTAACTAAGGCCTTGACACTATTCCTAACTAAGTCCATAGCCCTAGGCCCAGCCCCAGCCCCAGCCCTAGCCCTAGCCCCAGGACTCGCCTCAGCTCCAGCCCCATCCCACACCCCAGCCCCTGATCCTACAGAGGCCGTTATGCTCCTCCTAGGCCTTGCCCTGACACTGTCCTTAACTAAGGCCTTGACATTACTACTAAGTCAGGCTGTGATACTGTCCCTAACTGAGGCCCTGACAGTGTCCCTAACTAAGGGACTGACGGTCCTCCTAACTCTGGCCCTGCCATTATACATAAAAAAGGCTCTGATGCTCGTCCTAACCAAGGCCCTGAGACTGTCCCTCACTAAGGCCCTGACACTACTTCTAACTCAGGCCCTGACATTATACCTAATGAAGGCTCTGATGCGAACCCTAACTAAGGCCCTGACAGTGACGCTAACTAAGGCCTTGACACTATTCCTAACTATGGCCCTAGCTCTAGCCCTAGCCCTTGCCCCAGCTCCAGCCGCATCCCTAGCCCCATCCCCAGCCCTAGCCCCATCCCCATCCCCAGCCCTAGCCCCAGCCCTAGCCCTATCCCCATCACTATCCCCAGCCCTATCCCCATCACTATCCCCATCCCCAGCCCCAGCTCCTACCCCTGCCCCTACCCCTGCCCCTGCCCCTGCTCTTGCCCCGGATGCTGATCCCTACAGAGGCCCTTATGCTCCTCCTAGGTCTTGCCCTGACACTGTCCTTAACTAAGGCCTTGACACTACTACTAACTCAGGCTGTGATACTGTCCGTAACTAAGGCCCTGACAGTGTCCCTAACGAAGGGCCTAAATCTCCTCCTAACTCTGGACCTGCCATTATACATAACAAAGGCTGTGACGCTCGTCCTAACCAAGGCCCAGACACTGTCCCTCACTAGGGCCCTGACACTACTTGTAACTCAGGCCGTGCCATTATACCTAACGAAGGCTCTGATGCTAACCCTAACAAAGGCCCTGACAGTGACCCTATCTAAGGCCTTGACACTATTCCTAACTAAGGGCCTAGCCCCAGCCCCAGCCCCAGCCCCTGATTCTAAGAGGCCATTATGCTCCTCCTAGGCCTTGCCCTGACACTGTCCTTAACTAAGGCCTTGACACTACTACTAACTCAGGCTGTGATAATGTCCCTAACAAAAGCCCGGACAGTGTCCCTACCTAAGAGCCTGACTCTCCTCCTAACTCTGGCCCTGCCATTATACATAAAAAAGGCTCTGACTCTCGTCCTCACCAACGCCCTGACACTGTCCTTCACTAAGGCTCTGACACTCCTTCTAAATCAGGCCCTGACATTATACCTAACGAAGGCTCTGGTCCCAACCCTAACTAAGGCCCTGACAGTGATGCTAACTAAGGCCTTGACACTATTCCTAACTATGGCCTCAGCCCTAGCCCCAGCCCCAGCCCCAGCCCCAACCCCAGCCCTTTCCCCAGCCCCAGCCCAAGCCCTAGTACCTCAGCCCCAGCCCCAGCCCCTGATACTGATCCTACAGAGGCCCTTATGCTCCTCCTAGGCCTTGCCCTGACAGTGTCTTTAACTAAGGCCTTGACAGTACTACTGACTTAGGCTGTGATACTGTCCCTAACTAAGGCCCTGTGAGTGTACCTAACTAAGGGCCTGACTATCCGCCCAACTCTGGCCCTGCCATTATACATAAAAAAGGCTCTGACGCTCGTCCTAACTAAGGCCCTGAGACAGTCCCTCACTAAGTCCCTGACACTACTTCTAACTCAGGCCCTGACATTATACCTAACGAAGGCCCTGATGCTAACCCTAACTAAGGCCTTGACACTATTCCTAACTAAGGCGCTAGCCCCAACCCCAGCCCCGGCCCCAGCCCCAACCCGAAACCCAGCCCCGGCCCCAGCCTCAGCCCCGGCCCCAGCCCCTGATGCTGATCCTACAGGGCCCCTTATGCTCCTCCTTGGCCTTGCCCTGACACTGTCCTTAACTAAGGCCTTGACACTATTCCTAACTAAGTCCATAGCCCTAGGCCCAGCCCCAGCCCCAGTCCTAGTGCTAGCCCTAGGCCTAGCCTCAGCCCCAGCCCGCACCCCAGCCCCTGATCCTACAGAGGCCCTTTTGCTCCTCCTAGGCCTTGCCCTGACACTGTCCTTAACTAAGGCCTTGACATTACTACTAAGTCAGGCTGTGATACTGTCCCTAACTAAGGCCCTGACAGTGTCCCTAACTAAGGGACTGACGGTCCTCCTAACTCTGGCCCTGCCATTATACATAAAAAAGGCTCTGACGCTCGTCCTAACCAAGGCCCTGAGACTGTCCCTCACTAAGGCCCTGACACTACTTCTAACTCAGGCCCTGACATTATACCTAACGAAGGCCCTGATGCTAACCCTAACTAAGGCCTTGACACTATTTCTAACTAAGTCCCTAGCCCGAGCCCGAGCCCCAGCCTCAGCCCCAACCCGAAACCCAGCCCCGGTCCCAGCCCCGGCCCCGGCCCCGCCCCCAGCCCCAGCCCCAGACCCTGATGCTGATCCTACAGAGCCCCTTATGCTCCTCCTTGGCCTTGCCCTGACACTGTCCTTAACTAAGGCCTTGACACTATTCCTAACTAAGTCCATAGCCCTAGGCCCAGCCCCAGCCCCAGCCCCAGCCCCAGCCCCAGGCCTAGCCTCAGCTCCAGCCCCAGGCCACACCCCAGCCCCTGATCCTACAGAGGCCCTTATGTTCCTCCTAGGCCTTGACCTGACAGTGTCTTTAACTAAGGCCTTGACGGTACTACTAACTTAGGCCGTGATACTGTCCCTAACTAAGGCCCAGAGAGTGTACCTAACTAAGGGCGTGACTATCCGCCCAACTCTGGCCCTGCCATTATACATAAAACAGGCTCTGATGCACGACCTAACCAAGGCCCTGAGACTGTCCCTCACTAAGGCCCTGACACTATTTCTAAGTCAGGCCCAGACATTATACCTAACGAAGGCCCTGATGCTAACCCTAACTAAGGCCTTGACACTATTCCTAACTAAGGCCCTAGCCCCAGACCCGGCCCCAGCTCCATCCCCAGCCCCAATCTGAAACTCAGCCCCGGCCCCAACTCCAGACCCAGCCCCGGCCCCAACTCCAGACCCGGCCCCGGCCCCAGCCCCGGCCCCAGCCCCTGATGCTGATCCTACAGAGCCTCTTATGCTCCTCCTTGGCCTTGCCCTGACACTGTCCTTAACTAAGGCCTTGACACTATTCCTAACTAAGTCCATAGCCCTAGGCCCAGCCCCAGCCCCAGCCCTAGCCCCAGGCCTAGCCTCAGCTCCAGCCCCAGCTCGCACCCCAGCCCCTGATCCTACAGAGGCCCTTATGCTCCTCCTAGGCCTTGCCCTGACACTGTCCTTAACTAAGGCCTTGACCTTACTACTAAGTCAGGCTGTGATACTGTCCGTAACTAAGGCCCTGACAGTGTCCCTAACGAAGGGCCTAAATCTCCTCCTAACTCTGGACCTGCCATTATACATAACAAAGGCTGTGACGCTCGTCCTAACCAAGGCCCAGACACTGTCCCTCACTAAGGCCCTGACACTACTTGTAACTCAGGCCGTGCCATTATACCTAACGAAGGCTCTGATGCTAACCCTAACTAAGGCCCTGACAGTGACCCTATCTAAGGCCTTGACACTATTCCTAACTAAGGGCCTAGCCTTAGCCCCAGCCCCAGCCCCTGATTCTAAGAGGCCATTATGCTCCTCCTAGGCCTTGCCCTGACACTGTCCTTAACTAAGGCCTTGACAGTACTACTGACTTAGGCCGTGATACTGTCCCGAAGGCCCTGAGAGTGTACCTAACTAAGGGCCTCACTGTCCGCCCAACTCTGGCCCTGCCATTATACATAAAACAGGCTCTGACGCTCGTCCTAACCAAGGCCCTGAGACTGTGCCTCACTAAGTCCCTGACACTACTTCTAACTCAGGCCCTGACATTATACCTTACGAAGGCCCTGATGCTAACCCTAACTAAGGCCTTGACACTATTCCTAACTAAGTCCCTAGCCCGAGCCCGAGCCCCAGCCCCAGCCCCAACCCGAAACCCAGCCCCAGCCCCAGCCCCAGGCCCAGACCCTGATGCTGATCCTACAGAGCCCCTTATGCTCCTCCTTGGCCTTGCCCTGACACTGTCCTTAACTAAGGCCTTGACACTATTCCTAACTAAGTCCATAGCCCTAGGCCCAGCCCCAGCCCCAGCCCTAGCCCTAGCCCCAGGACTCGCCTCAGCTCCAGCCCCATCCCACACCCCAGCCCCTGATCCTACAGAGGCCCTTATGCTCCTCCTAGGCCTTGCCCTGACACTGTCCTTAACTAAGGCCTTGACATTACTACTAAGTCAGGCTGTGATACTGTCCCTACCTAAGGCCCTGACAGTGTCCCTAACTAAGGGACTGACGGTCCTCCTAACTCTGGCCCTGCCATTATACATAAAAAAGGCTCTGACGCTCGTCCTAACCAAGGCCCTGAGACTGTCCCTCACTAAGGCCCTGACACTACTTCTAACTCAGGCCCTGACATTATACCTAACGAAGGCCCTGATGCTAACCCTAACTAAGGCCTTGACACTATTTCTAACTAAGTCCCTAGCCCGAGCCCGAGCCCCAGCCTCAGCCCCAACCCGAAACCCAGCCCCGGTCCCAGCCCCGGCCCCGGCCCCGCCCCCAGCCCCAGCCCCAGACCCTGATGCTGATCCTACAGAGCCCCTTATGCTCCTCCTTGGCCTTGCCCTGACACTGTCCTTAACTAAGGCCTTGACACTATTCCTAACTAAGTCCATAGCCCTAGGCCCAGCCCCAGCCCCAGCCCCAGCCCCAGGCCTAGCCTCAGCTCCAGCCCCAGGCCACACCCCAGCCCCTGATCCTACAGAGGCCCTTATGTTCCTCCTAGGACTTGACCTGACAGTGTCTTTAACTATGGCCTTGACAGTACTACTAACTTAGGCCGTGATACCGTCCCTAACTAAGGCCCAGAGAGTGTACCTAACTAAGGGCGTGACTATCCGCCCAACTCTGGCCCTGCCATTATACATAAAACAGGCTCTGATGCACGACCTAACCAAGGCCCTGAGACTGTCCCTCACTAAGGCCCTGACACTATTTCTAAGTCAGGCCCTGACATTATACCTAACGAAGGCCCTGATGCTAACCCTAACTAAGGCCTTGACACTATTCCTAACTAAGGCCCTAGCCCCAGACCCGGCCCCAGCTCCATCCCCAGCCCCAAACTGAAACCCAACCCCAGCCCCAACTCCAGACCCGGCCCCGGCCCCAGCCCCGGCCCCAGCCCCTGATGCTGATCCTACAGAGCCCCTTATGCTCCTCCTTGGCCTTGCCCTGACACTGTCCTTAACTAAGGCCTTGACACTATTCCTAACTTAGTCCATAGCCCTAGGCCCAGCCCCAGCCCCAGCCCTAGCCCCAGGCCTAGCCTCAGCTCCAGCCCCAGCCCGCACCCCAGCCCCTGATCCTACAGAGGCCCTTATGCTCGTTCTAGGCCTTGCCCTGACACTGTCCTTAACTAAGGCCTTGACATTACTACTAAGTCAGGCTGTGATACCGTCCCTAACTAAGGCCCTGACAGTGTCCCTAACTAAGGGACTGACTGTCCTCCTAACTCTGGCCCTGCCATTATACATAAAAAAGGCTCTGACGCTCATCCTAACCAAGGCCCTGAGACTGTCCCTCACTAAGGCCCTGACACTACTTCTAACTCAGGCCCTGACATTATACCTAACGAAGGCTCTGATCCGAACCCTAACTAAGGCCCTGACAGTGACGCTAGCTAAGGCCTTGACACTATTCCTAACTATGGCCCTAGCCCTAGCCCTAGCCCCAGCCCCAGCCCCAGCTCCATCCCCAGCCCCAGCCCGAGCCCCAACCCCAGCCCTTTCCCCAGCCCCAGCCCAAGCCCTAGTAGCCCCAGCCCCTGATGCTGATCCTACAGAGGCCCTTATGCTCCTCCTAGGCCTTGCCCTGACACTGTCCTTAACTAAGGCCTTGATGGTACTACGAACTTAGGCTGTGATACTGTCCCTAACTAAGGCCCTGACAGTGTCCCTAACTAAGGGAGTGACTGTCCTCCTAACTCTGGCCCTGCCATTATACATAAAAAAGGCCCTGGCAGTGTCCCTAACAAAGGGACTGACTGTCCTCCTAACTCTGGCCCTGCCATTATACATAAAAAAGGCTCTGACGCTCGTCCTAACCAAGGCCCTGAGACTGTCCCTCACTAAGGCCCTAACACTACTTCTAACTCAGGCCCTGACATTTTACCTAATGAAGGCCCTGATGCTAACCCTAACTAAGGCCTTGACACTATTCCTAACTAAGTCCCTAGCCCGAGCCCGAGCCCCAGCCCCAGCCCCAACCGGAAACCCAGCCCCGGCCCCTGCCCCGGCCCCAGCCCCAGCCCCAGCCCCAGCCCCAGCCCCAGACCCTGATGCTGATCCTACAGAGCCCCTTATGCTCCTCCTTGGCCTTGCCCTGACACTGTCCTTAACTAAGGCCTTGACACTATTCCTAACTAAGTCCGTAGCCCTAGGCCCAGCCCCAGCCCCAGCCCTCGCCCTAGCCCCAGGTATAGCTTCAGCTCCAGCCCCAGCCCACACCCCAGCCCCTGATCCTACAGAGGCCCTTATGCTCCTCCTAGGCCTTGCCCTGACACTGTCCTTAACTAAGGCCTTGACCTTACTACTAAGTCACGCTGTGATACTGTCCATAACTAAGGCCCTGACAGTGTCCCTAACGAAGGGTCTAAATCTCCTCCTAACTCTGGACCTGCCATTATACATAACAAAGGCTGTGACGCTCGTCCTAACCAAGGCCCAGACACTGTCCCTCACTAAGGCCCTGACACTACTTGTAACTCAGGCCGTGCCATTATACCTAACGAAGGCTCTGATGCTAACCCTAACTAAGGCCCTGACAGTGACCGTATCTAAGGCCTTGACACTATTCCTAACTAAGGGCCTAGCCTTAGCCCCAGCCCCAGCCCCTGATTCTAAGAGGCCATTATGCTCCTCCTAGGCCTTGCCCTGACACTGTCCTTAACTAAGGCCTTGACAGTACTACTGACTTAGGCCGTGATACTGTCCCTAACTAAGGCCCTGAGAGTGTACCTAACTAAGGGCCTCACTGTCCGCCCAGCTCTGGCCCTGCCATTATACATAAAACAGGCTCTGACGCTCGTCCTAACCAAGGCCCTGAGACTGTCCCTCACTAAGTCCCTGACACTACTTCTAACTCAGGCCCTGACATTATACCTAACGAAGGCCCTGATGCTAACCCTAACTAAGGCCTTGACACTATTCCTAACTAAGTCCCTAGCCCGAGCCCGTGCCCCAGCCCCAGCCCCAACCCGAAACCCAGCCCCGGCCCAGCCCCAGGCCCAGACCCTGATGCTGATCCTACAGAGCCCCTTATGCTCCTCCTTGGCCTTGCCCTGACACTGTCCTTAACTAAGGCCTTGACACTATTCCTATCTAAGTCCATAGCCCTAGGCCCAGCCCCAGCCCCAGCCCCAGCCCCAGCCCCAGGCCTAGCCTCAGCTCCAGCCCCAGGCCACACCCCAGCCCCTGATCCTACAGAGGCCCTTATGTTCCTCCTAGGCCTTGACCTGACAGTGTCTTTAACTAAGGCCTTGACGGTACTACTAACTTAGGCCGTGATACTGTCCCTAACTAAGGCCCAGAGAGTGTACCTAACTAAGGGCGTGACTATCCGCCCAACTCTGGCCCTGCCATTATACATAAAACAGGCTCTGATGCTCGACCTAACCAAGGCCCTGAGACTGTCCCTCACTAAGGCCCTGACACTATTTCTAAGTCAGGCCCTGACATTATACCTAACGAAGGCCCTGATGCTAACCCTAACTAAGGCCTTGACACTATTCCTAACTAAGGCCCTAGCCCCAGACCCGGCCCCAGCTCCATCTCCAGCCCCAATCTGAAACTCAGCCGCGGCCCAAACTCCAGACCCGGCCCCGGCCCCAGCCCCGGGCCCAGCCCCTGATGCTGATCCTACAGAGCCCCTTATGCTCCTCCTTGGCCTTGCCCTGACACTGTCCTTAACTAAGGCCTTGACACTATTCCTAACTAAGTCCATAGCCCTAGGCCCAGCCCCAGCCCCAGCCCTAGCCCCAGGCCTAGCCTCAGCTCCAGCCCCAGCTCGCACCCCAGCCCCTGATCCTACAGAGGCCCTTATGCTCCTTCTAGGCCTTGCCCTGACACTGTCCTTAACTAAGGCCTTGACATTACTACTAAGTCAGGCTGTGATACCGTCCCTAACTAAGGCCCTGACAGTGTCCCTAACTAAGGGACTGACTGTCCTCCTAACTCTGGCCCTGCCATTATACAAAAAAAGGCTCTGGCGCTCGTCCTAACCAAGTCCCTGACACTGTCTCTCACTAAGGCCCTGACACTACTTCTAACTCAGGCCCTGACCTTATACCTAATGAAGGCTCTGATGCCAACCCTAACTAAGGCCCTGACAGTGACACTAACTAAGTCCTTGACACTATTCCGAACTATGGCCCCAACCCTAGCCCCAGCCCCAGCCCCAGCCCCAACCCCAGCCCTTTTCCCAGCCCCAGCCCTAGTACCTCAGCCCCAGCCCCAGCCCCTGATGCTGATCCTACAGAGGCCCTTATGCTCCTCCTAGGTCTTGCCCTGACACTGTCCTTAACTAAGGCCTTGACCTTACTACTAAGTCAGGCTGTGATACTGTCCGTAACTAAGGCCCTGACAGTGTCCTTAACGAAGGGCCTAAATCTCCTCCTAACTCTGGACCTGCCATTATACATAACAAAGGCTGTGACGCTCGTCCTAACCAAGGCCCAGACACTGTCCCTCACTAAGGCCCTGACACTACTTGTAACTCAGGCCGTGCCGTTATACCTAACGAAGGCTCTGATGCTAACCCTAACTAAGGCCCTGACAGTGACCCTATCTAAGGCCTTGACACTATTCCTAACTAAGGGCCTAGCCTTAGCCCCAGCCCCAGCCCCTGATTCTAAGAGGCCATTATGCTCCTCCTAGGCCTTGCCCTGACACTGTCCTTAACTAAGGCCTTGACAGTACTACTGACTTAGGCCGTGATACTGTCCCTAAGGCCCTGAGAGTGTACCTAACTAAGGGCCTCACTGTCCGCCCAACTCTGGCCCTGCCATTATACATAAAACAGGTTCTGACGCTCGTCCTAACCAAGGCCCTGAGACTGTGCCTCACTAAGTCCCTGACACTACTTCTAACTCAGGCCCTGACATTATACCTAACGAAGGCCCTGATGCTAACCCTAACTAAGGCCTTGACACTATTCCTAACTAAGTCCCTAGCGCGAGCCCGAGCCCCAGCCCCAGCCCCAACCCGAAACCCAGCCCCAGCCTCAGCCCCAGGCCCAGACCCTGATGCTGATCCTACAGAGCCCCTTATGCTCCTCCTTGGCCTTGCCCTGACACTGTCCTTAACTAAGGCCTTGACACTATTCCTAACTAAGTCCATAGCCCTAGGCCCAGCCCCAGCCCCAGCCCTAGCCCTAGCCCCAGGACTCGCCTCAGCTCCAGCCCCATCCCACACCCCAGCCCCTGATCCTACAGAGGCCCTTATGCTCCTCCTAGGCCTTGCCCTGACACTGTCCTTAACTAAGGCCTTGACATTACTACTAAGTCAGGCTGTGATATTGTCCCTAACTGAGGCCCTGACAGTGTCCCTAACTAAGGGACTGACTGTCCTCCTAACTCTGGCCCTGCCATTATACATAAAAAAGGCTCTGACGCTCGTCCCAACCAAGGCCCTGAGACTGTCCCTCACTAAGGCCCTGACACTACTTCTAACTCAGGCCCTGACATTATACCTAACGAAGGCTCTGATCCCAACCCTAACTAAGGCCCTGACAGTGACGCTACCTAAGGCCTTGACACTATTCCTAACTATGGCCCTAGCCCTAGCCCGAGCCCGAGCCCCAGCCCCATCCCCAACCGGAAACCCAGCCCCAGCCCCAGCCCCGGCCCCTGCCCCGGCCCTAGCCCCAGCCCCAGCCCCAGCCCCAGCCCCAGCCCCAGACCCTGATGCTGATCCTACAGAGCCCCTTATGCTCCTCCTTGGCCTTGCCCTGACACTGTCCTTAACTAAGGCCTTGACACTATTCCTAACTAAGTCCGTAGCCCTAGGCCCAGCCCCAGCCCCAGCCCTCGCCCTAGCCCCAGGTATAGCCTCAGCTCCAGCCCCAGCCCACACCCCAGCCCCTGATCCTACAGAGGCCCTTATGCTCCTCCTAGGCCTTGCCCTGACACTGTCCTTAACTAAGGCCTTGACCTTACTACTAAGTCAGGCTGTGATACTGTCCGTAACTAAGGCCCTGACAGTGTCCCTAACGAAGGGCCTAAATCTCCTCCTAACTCTGGACCTGCCATTATACATACCAAAGGCTGTGACGCTCGTCCTAACCAAGGCCCAGACACTGTCCCTCACTAAGGCCCTGACACTACTTGTAACTCAGGCCGTGCCATTATACCTAACGAAGGCTCTGACGCTAACCCTAACTAAGGCCCTGACAGTGACCCTATCTAAGGCCTTGACACTATTCCTAACTAAGGGCCTAGCCTTAGCCCCAGCCCCAGCCCCTGATTCTAAGAGGCCATTATGCTCCTCCTAGGCCTTGCCCTGACACTGTCCTTAACTAAGGCCTTGACAGTAGTACTGACTTAGGCCGTGATACTGTCCCTAACTAAGGCCCTGAGAGTGTACCTAACTAAGGGCCTCACTGTCCGCCCAACTCTGGCCCTGCCATTATACATAAAACAGGCTCTGACGCTCATCCTAACCAAGGCCCTGAGACTGTCCCTCACTAAGTCCCTGACACTACTTCTAACTCAGGCCCTGACATTATACCTAACGAAGGCCCTGATGCTAACCCTAACTAAGGCCTTGACACTATTCCTAACTAAGTCCCTAGCCCGAGCCCGAGCCCCAGCCCCAGCCCCAACCCGAAACCCAGCCCCGGCCCCAGCCCCAGGCCCAGACCCTGATGCTGATCCTACAGAGCCCCTTATGCTCCTCCTTGGCCTTGCCCTGACACTGTCCTTAACTAAGGCCTTGACACTATTCCTAACTAAGTCCATAGCCCTAGGCCCAGCCCCAGCCCCAGCCCTAGCCCTAGCCCCAGGACTCGCCTCAGCTCCAGCCCCATCCCACACCCCAGCCCCTGATCCTACAGAGGCCCTTATGCTCCTCCTTGGCCTTGCCCTGACACTGTCCTTAACTAAGGCCTTGACACTATTCCTAACTAAGTCCATAGCCCTAGGCCCAGCCCCAGCCCCAGCCCTAGCCCTAGCCCCAGGACTCGCCTCAGCTCCAGCCCCATCCCACACCCCAGCCCCTGATCCTACAGAGGCCCTTATGCTCCTCCTAGGCCTTGCCCTGACACTGTCCTTAACTAAGGCCTTGACATTACTACTAAGTCAGGCTGTGATACTGTCCCTAACTGAGGCCCTGACAGTGTCCCTAACTAAGGGACGGACGGTCCTCCTAACTCTGGCCCTGCCATTATACATAAAAAAGGCTCTGATGCTCGTCCTAACCAAGGCCCTGAGACTGTCCCTCACTAAGGCCCTGACACTACTTCTAACTCAGGCCCTGACATTATACCTAATGAAGGCTCTGATGCCAACCCTAACTAAGGCCCTGACAGTGACGCTAACTAAGGCCTTGACACTATTCCTAACTATGGCCCTAGCTCTAACCCTAGCCCTTGCCCCAGCTCCAGCCGCATCCCTAGCCCCATCCCCAGCCCTAGCCCCATCCCCATCCCCAGCCCTAGCCCCAGCCCTAGCCCTATCCCCATCACTATCCCCAGCCCTATCCCCATCACTATCCCCATCCCCAGCCCCAGCTCCTACCCCTGCCCCTACCCCTGCCCCTGCCCCTGCTCTTGCCCCGGATGCTGATCCCTACAGAGGCCCTTATGCTCCTCCTAGGTCTTGCCCTGACACTGTCCTTAACTAAGGCCTTGACACTACTACTAACTCAGGCTGTGATACTGTCCGTAACTAAGGCCCTGACAGTGTCCCTAACGAAGGGCCTAAATCTCCTCCTAACTCTGGACCTGCCATTATACATAACAAAGGCTGTGACGCTCGTCCTAACCAAGGCCCAGACACTGTCCCTCACTAAGGCCCTAACACTACTTCTAACTCAGGCCGTGCCATTATACCTAACGAAGGCTCTGATGCTAACCCTAACAAAGGCCCTGACAGTGACCCTATCTAAGGCCTTGACACTATTCCTAACTAAGGGCCTAGCCCCAGCCCCAGCCCCAGCCCCTGATTCTAAGAGGCCATTATGCTCCTCCTAGGCCTTGCCCTGACACTGTCCTTAACTAAGGCCTTGACACTACTACTAACTCAGGCTGTGATAATGTCCCTAACAAAAGCCCGGACAGTGTCCCTACCTAAGAGCCTGACTCTCCTCCTAACTCTGGCCCTGCCATTATACATAAAAAAGGCTCTGACTCTCGTCCTCACCAACGCCCTGACACTGTCCTTCACTAAGGCTCTGACACTCCTTCTAAATCAGGCCCTGACATTATACCTAACGAAGGCTCTGGTCCCAACCCTAACTAAGGCCCTGACAGTGATGCTAACTAAGGCCTTGACACTATTCCTAACTATGGCCCCAGCCCTAGCCCCAGCCCCAGCCCCAGCCCCAACCCCAGCCCTTTCCCCAGCCCCAGCCCAAGCCCTAGTACCTCAGCCCCAGCCCCAGCCCCTGATACTGATCCTACAGAGGCCCTTATGCTCCTCCTAGGCCTTGCCCTGACAGTGTCTTTAACTAAGGCCTTGACAGTACTACTGACTTAGGCTGTGATACTGTCCCTAACTAAGGCCCTGTGAGTGTACCTAACTAAGGGCCTAACTATCCGCCCAACTCTGGCCCTGCCATTATACATAAAAAAGGCTCTGACGCTCGTCCTAACTAAGGCCCTGAGACAGTCCCTCACTAAGTCCCTGACACTACTTCTAACTCAGGCCCTGACATTATACCTAACGAAGGCCCTGATGCTAACCCTAACTAAGGCCTTGACACTATTCCTAACTAAGGCGCTAGCCCCAACCCCAGCCCCGGCCCCAGCCCCAACCCGAAACCCAGCCCCGGCCCCGGCCTCAGCCCCGGCCCCAGCCCCTGATGCTGATCCTACAGGGCCCCTTATGCTCCTCCTTGGCCTTGCCCTGACACTGTCCTTAACTAAGGCCTTGACACTATTCCTAACTAAGTCCATAGCCCTAGGCCCAGCCCCAGCCCCAGTCCTAGTGCTAGCCCTAGGCCTAGCCTCAGCCCCAGCCCGCACCCCAGCCCCTGATCCTACAGAGGCCCTTTTGCTCCTCCTAGGCCTTGCCCTGACACTGTCCTTAACTAAGGCCTTGACATTACTACTAAGTCAGGCTGTGATACTGTCCCTAACTAAGGCCCTGACAGTGTCCCTAACTAAGGGACTGACGGTCCTCCTAACTCTGGCCCTGCCATTATACATAAAAAAGGCTCTGACGCTCGTCCTAACCAAGGCCCTGAGACTGTCCCTCACTAAGGCCCTGACACTACTTCTAACTCAGGCCCTGACATTATACCTAACGAAGGCCCTGATGCTAACCCTAACTAAGGCCTTGACACTATTTCTAACTAAGTCCCTAGCCCGAGCCCGAGCCCCAGCCTCAGCCCCAACCCGAAACCCAGCCCCGGTCCCAGCCCTGGCCCCGGCCCCGCCCCCAGCCCCAGCCCCAGACCCTGATGCTGATCCTACAGAGCCCCTTATGCTCCTCCTTGGCCTTGCCCTGACACTGTCCTTAACTAAGGCCTTGACACTATTCCTAACTAAGTCCATAGCCCTAGGCCCAGCCCCAGCCCCAGCCCCAGCCCCAGCCCCAGGCCTAGCCTCAGCTCCAGCCCCAGGCCACACCCCAGCCCCTGATCCTACAGAGGCCCTTATGTTCCTCCTAGGCCTTGACCTGACAGTGTCTTTAACTAAGGCCTTGACGGTACTACTAACTTAGGCCGTGATACTGTCCCTAACTAAGGCCCAGAGAGTGTACCTAACTAAGGGCGTGACTATCCGCCCAACTCTGGCCCTGCCATTATACATAAAACAGGCTCTGATGCACGACCTAACCAAGGCCCTGAGACTGTCCCTCACTAAGGCCCTGACACTATTTCTAAGTCAGGCCCAGACATTATACCTAACGAAGGCCCTGATGCTAACCCTAACTAAGGCCTTGACACTATTCCTAACTAAGGCCCTAGCCCCAGACCCGGCCCCAGCTCCATCCCCAGCCCCAATCTGAAACTCAGCCCCGGCCCCAACTCCAGACCCAGCCCCGGCCCCAACTCCAGACCCGGCCCCGGCCCCAGCCCCGGCCCCAGCCCCTGATGCTGATCCTACAGAGCCCCTTATGCTCCTCCTTGGCCTTGCCCTGACACTGTCCTTAACTAAGGCCTTGACACTATTCCTAACTAAGTCCATAGCCCTAGGCCCAGCCCCAGCCCCAGCCCTAGCCCCAGGCCTAGCCTCAGCTCCAGCCCCAGCTCGCACCCCAGCCCCTGATCCTACAGAGGCCCTTATGCTCCTTCTAGGCCTTGCCCTGACACTGTCCTTAACTAAGGCCTTGACATTACTACTAAGTCAGGCTGTGATACCGTCCCTAACTAAGGCCCTGACAGTGTCCCTAACTAAGGGACTGACTGTCCTCCTAACTCTGACCCTGCCATTATACAAAAAAAGGCTCTGACGCTCGTCCTAACCAAGTCCCTGACACTGTCCCTCACTAAGGCCCTGACACTACTTCTAACTCAGGCCCTGACCTTATACCTAATGAAGGCTCTGATGCCAACCCTAACTAAGGCCCTGACAGTGACACTAACTAAGTCCTTGACACTATTCCTAACTATGGCCCCAACCCTAGCCCCAGCCCCAGCCCCAGCCCCAACCCCAGCCCTTTCCCCAGCCCCAGCCCTTGTACCACAGCCCCAGCCCCAGCCCCAGCCCCTGATGCTGATCCTACAGAGGCCCTTATGCTCCTCCTAGGCCTTGCCCTGACACTGTCCTTAACTAAGGCCTTGACCTTACTACTAAGTCAGGCTGTGATACTGTCCGTAACTAAGGCCCTGACAGTGTCCCTAACGAAGGGCCTAAATCTCCTCCTAACTCTGGACCTGCCATTATACATAACAAAGGCTGTGACGCTCGTCCTAACCAAGGCCCAGACACTGTCCCTCACTAAGGCCCTGACACTACTTGTAACTCAGGCCGTGCCATTATACCTAACGAAGGCTCTGATGCTAACCCTAACTAAGGCCCTGACAGTGACCCTATCTAAGGCCTTGACACTATTCCTAACTAAGGGCCTAGCCTTAGCCCCAGCCCCAGCCCCTGATTCTAAGAGGCCATTATGCTCCTCCTAGGCCTTGCCCTGACACTGTCCTTAACTAAGGCCTTGACAGTACTACTGACTTAGGCCGTGATACTGTCCCGAAGGCCCTGAGAGTGTACCTAACTAAGGGCCTCACTGTCCGCCCAACTCTGGCCCTGCCATTATACATAAAACAGGCTCTGACGCTCGTCCTAACCAAGGCCCTGAGACTGTGCCTCACTAAGTCCCTGACACTACTTCTAACTCAGGCCCTGACATTATACCTAACGAAGGCCCTGATGCTAACCCTAACTAAGGCCTTGACACTATTCCTAACTAAGTCCCTAGCCCGAGCCCGAGCCCCAGCCCCAGCCCCAACCCGAAACCCAGCCCCAGCCCCAGCCCCAGGTCCAGACCCTGATGCTGATCCTACAGAGCCCCTTATGCTCCTCCTTGGCCTTGCCCTGACACTGTCCTTAACTAAAGCCTTGACACTATTCCTAACTAAGTCCATAGCCCTAGGCCCATCCCCAGCCCCAGCCCTAGCCCTAGCCCCAGGACTCGCCTCAGCTCCAGCCCCATCCCACACCCCAGCCCCTGATCCTACAGAGGCCCTTATGCTCCTCCTAGGCCTTGCCCTGACACTGTCCTTAACTAAGGCCTTGACATTACTACTAAGTCAGGCTGTGATACTGTCCCTACCTAAGGCCCTGACAGTGTCCCTAACTAAGGGACTGACGGTCCTCCTAACTCTGGCCCTGCCATTATACATAAAAAAGGCTCTGACGCTCGTCCTAACCAAGGCCCTGAGACTGTCCCTCACTAAGGCCCTGACACTACTTCTAACTCAGGCCCTGACATTATACCTAACGAAGGCCCTGATGCTAACCCTAACTAAGGCCTTGACACTATTCCTAACTAAGTCCCTAGCCCGAGCCCCAGCCCCAGCCTCAGCCCCAACCCGAAACCCAGCCCCGGTCCCAGCCCCGGCCCCGGCCCCGCCCCCAGCCCCAGCCCCAGACCCTGATGCTGATCCTACAGAGCCCCTTATGCTCCTCCTTGGCCTTGCCCTGACACTGTCCTTAACTAAGGCCTTGACACTATTCCTAACTAAGTCCATAGCCCTAGGCCCAGCCCCAGCCCCAGCCCCAGCCCCAGCCCCAGGCCTAGCCTCAGCTCCAGCCCCAGGCCACACCCCAGCCCCTGATCCTACAGAGGCCCTTATGTTCCTCCTAGGCCTTGACCTGACAGTGTCTTTAACTAAGGCCTTGACAGTACTACTAACTTAGGCCGTGATACTGTCCCTAACTAAGGCCCAGAGAGTGTACCTAACTAAGGGCGTGACTATCCGCCCAACTCTGGCCCTGCCATTATACATAAAACAGGCTCTGACGCTCGACCTAACCAAGGCCCTGAGACTGTCCCTCACTAAGGCCCTGACACTATTTCTAAGTCAGGCCCTGACATTATACCTAACGAAGGCCCTGATGCTAACCCTAACTAAGGCCTTGACACTATTCCTAACTAAGGCCCTAGCCCCAGACCCGGCCCCAGCTCCATCCCCAGCCCCAATCTGAAACTCAGCCGCGGCCCCAACTCCAGACCCGGCCCCGGCCCCAGCCCCGGCCCCAGCCCCTGATGCTGATCCTACAGAGCCCCTTATGCTCCTCCTTGGCCTTGCCCTGACACTGTCCTTAACTAAGGCCTTGACACTATTCCTAACTTAGTCCATAGCCCTAGGCCCAGCCCCAGCCCCAGCCCTAGCCCCAGGCCTAGCCTCAGCTCCAGCCCCAGCCCGCACCCCAGCCCCTGATCCTACAGAGGCCCTTATGCTCGTTCTAGGCCTTGCCCTGACACTGTCCTTAACTAAGGCCTTGACATTACTACTAAGTCAGGCTGTGATACCGTCCCTAACTAAGGCCGTGACAGTGTCCCTAACTAAGGGACTGACTGTCCTCCTAACTCTGGCCCTGCCATTATACATAAAAAAGGCTCTGACGCTCATCCTAACCAAGGCCCTGAGACTGTCCCTCACTAAGGCCCTGACACTACTTCTAACTCAGGCCCTGACATTATACCTAACGAAGGCTCTGATCCCAACCCTAACTAAGGCCCTGACAGTGACGCTAGCTAAGGCCTTGACACTATTCCTAACTATGGCCCTAGCCCTAGCCCTAGCCCCAGCCCCAGCCCCAGCTCCATCCCCAGCCCCAGCCCGAGCCCCAACCCCAGCCCTTTCCCCAGCCCCAGCCCAAGCCCTAGTAGCCCCAGCCCCTGATGCTGATCCTACAGAGGCCCTTATGCTCCTCCTAGGCCTTGCCCTGACACTGTCCTTAACTAAGGCCTTGATGGTACTACGAACTTAGGCTGTGATACTGTCCCTAACTAAGGCCCTGACAGTGTCCCTAACTAAGGGAGTGACTGTCCTCCTAACTCTGGCCCTGCCATTATACATAAAAAAGGCCCTGGCTGTGTCCCTAACAAAGGGACTGACTGTCCTCTTAACTCTGGCCCTGCCATTATACATAAAAAAGGCTCTGACGCTCGTCCTAACGAAGGCCCTGAGACTGTGCCTCACTAAGGCCCTAACACTACTTCTAACTCAGGCCCTGACATTTTACCTAATGAAGGCCCTGATGCTAACCCTAACTAAGGCCTTGACACTATTCCTAACTAAGTCCCTAGCCCGAGCCCGAGCCCCAGCCCCAGCCCCAACCGGAAACCCAGCCCCGGCCCCAGCCCCGGCCCCTGCCCCGGCCCCAGCCCCAGCCCCAGCCCCAGCCCCAGACCCTGATGCTGATCCTACAGAGCCCCTTATGCTCCTCCTTGGCCTTGCCCTGACACTGTCCTTAACTAAGGCCTTGACACTATTCCTAACTAAGTCCGTAGCCCTAGGCCCAGCCCCAGCCCCAGCCCTCGCCCTAGCCCCAGGTATAGCCTCAGCTCCAGCCCCAGCCCACACCCCAGCCCCTGATCCTACAGAGGCCCTTATGCTCCTCCTAGGCCTTGCCCTGACACTGTCCTTAACTAAGGCCTTGACCTTACTACTAAGTCAGGCTGTGATACTGTCCGTAACTAAGGCCCTGACAGTGTCCCTAACGAAGGGCCTAAATCTCCTCCTAACTCTGGACCTGCCATTATACATAACAAAGGCTGTGACGCTCGTCCTAACCAAGGCCCAGACACTGTCCCTCACTAAGGCCCTGACACTACTTGTAACTCAGGCCGTGCCATTATACCTAACGAAGGCTCTGATGCTAACCCTAACTAAGGCCCTGACAGTGACCCTATCTAAGGCCTTGACACTATTCCTAACTAAGGGCCTAGCCTTAGCCCCAGCCCCAGCCCCTGATTCTAAGAGGCCATTATGCTCCTCCTAGGCCTTGCCCTGACACTGTCCTTAACTAAGGCCTTGACAGTACTACTAAGTCAGGCTGTGATACCGTCCCTAACTAAGGCCCTGAGAGTGTCCCTAACTAAGGGACTGACTGTCCTCCTAACTCTGGCCCTGCCGTTATATATAAAAAAGGCTCTGACGCTCATCCTAACCAAGGCCCTGAGACTGTCCCTCACTAAGTCCCTGACACTACTTCTAACTCAGGCCCTGACATTATACCTAACGAAGGCTCTGACCCCAACCCTAACTAAGGCCCTGACAGTGACGCTAGCTAAGGCCTTGACACTATTCCTAACTATGGCCCTACCCCTAGCCCTAGCCCCAGCCCCAGCCCCAGCCCCAGCCCCAGCTCCATCCCCAGCCCCAGCCCGAGCCCCAACCCCAGCCCTTTCCCCAGCCCCAGCCCAAGCCCTAGTAGCCGCAGCCCCTGATGCTGATCCTACAGAGGCCCTTATGCTCCTCCTAGGCCTTGCCCTGACACTGTCCTTAACTAAGGCCTTGATGGTACTACGAACTTAGGCTGTGATACTGTCCCTAACTAAGGCCCTGACAGTGTCCCTAACTAAGGGACTGACTGTCCTCCTAACTCTGGCCCTGCCATTATACATAAAAAAGGCTCTGACGCTCGTCCTAACCAAGGCCCTGAGACTGTCCCTCACTAAGGCCCTGACACTATTTCTAAGTCAGGCTCTGACATTATACCTAACGAAGGCCCTGATGCTAACCCTAACTAAGGCCTTGACACTATTCCTAACTAAGGCCCTAGCCCCAGACCCGGCCCCAGCTCCATCCCCAGCCCCAATCTGAAACCCAACCCCGGCCCCAACTCCAGACCCGGCCCCGGCCCCAGCCCCGGCCCCAGCCCCTGATGCTGATCCTACAGAGCCCCTTATGCTCCTCCTTGGCCTTGCCCTGACACTGTCCTTAACTAAGGCCTTGACACTATTCCTAACTAAGTCCATAGCCCTAGGCCCAGCCCCAGCCCCAGCCCTAGCCCCAGGCCTAGCCTCAGCTCCAGCCCCAGCCCGCACCCCAGCCCCTGATCCTACAGAGGCCCTTATGCTCGTTCTAGGCCTTGCCCTGACACTGTCCTTAACTAAGGCCTTGACATTACTACTAAGTCAGGCTGTGATACCGTCCCTAACTAAGGCCCTGACAGTGTCCCTAACTAAGGGACTGACTGTCCTCCTAACTCTGGCCCTGCCATTATACATAAAAAAGGCTCTGACGCTCATCCTAACCAAGGCCCTGAGACTGTCCCTCACTAAGGCCCTGACACTACTTCTAACTCAGGCCCTGACATTATACCTAACGAAGGCTCTGATCCCAACCCTAACTAAGGCCCTGACAGTGACGCTAGCTAAGGCCTTGACACTATTCCTAACTATGGCCCTAGCCCTAGCCCTAGCCCCAGCCCCAGGCCCAGCCCCAGCTCCATCCCCAGCCCCAGCCCGAGCCCCAACCCCAGCCCTTTCCCCAGCCCCAGCCCAAGCCCTAGTAGCCCCAGCCCCTGATACTGATCCTACAGAGGCCCTTATGCTCCTCCTAGGCCTTGCCCTGACACTGTCCTTAACTAAGGCCTTGATGGTACTACGAACTTAGGCTGTGATACTGTCCCTAACTAAGGCCCTGACAGTGTCCCTAACTAAGGGAGTGACTGTCCTCCTAACTCTGGCCCTGCCATTATACATAAAAAAGGCCCTGGCTGTGTCCCTAACAAAGGGACTGACTGTCCTCTTAACTCTGGCCCTGCCATTATACATAAAAAAGGCTCTGACGCTCGTCCTAACGAAGGCCCTGAGACTGTGCCTCACTAAGGCCCTAACACTACTTCTAACTCAGGCCCTGACATTTTACCTAATGAAGGCCCTGATGCTAACCCTAACTAAGGCCTTGACACTATTCCTAACTAAGTCCCTAGCCCGAGCCCGAGCCCCAGCCCCAGCCCCAACCGGAAACACAGCCCCGGCCCCAGCCCCGGCCCCTGCCCCGGCCCCAGCCCCAGCCCCAGCCCCAGCCCCAGATCCTGATGCTGATCCTACAGAGCCCCTTATGCTCCTCCTTGGCCTTGCCCTGACACTGTCCTTAACTAAGGCCTTGACACTATTCCTAACTAAGTCCGTAGCCCTAGGCCCAGCCCCAGCCCCAGCCCTCGCCCTAGCCCCAGGTATAGCCTCAGCTCCAGCCCCAGCCCACACCCCAGCCCCTGATCCTACAGAGGCCCTTATGCTCCTCCTAGGCCTTGCCCTGACACTGTCCTTAACTAAGGCCTTGACCTTACTACTAAGTCAGGCTGTGATACTGTCCGTAACTAAGGCCCTGACAGTGTCCCTAACGAAGGGCCTAAATCTCCTCCTAACTCTGGACCTGCCATTATACATAACAAAGGCTGTGACGCTCGTCCTAACCAAGGCCCAGACACTGTCCCTCACTAAGGCCCTGACACTACTTGTAACTCAGGCCGTGCCATTATACCTAACGAAGGCTCTGATGCTAACCCTAACTAAGGCCCTGACAGTGACCCTATCTAAGGCCTTGACACTATTCCTAACTAAGGGCCTAGCCTTAGCCCCAGCCCCAGCCCCTGATTCTAAGAGGCCATTATGCTCCTCCTAGGCCTTGCCCTGACACTGTCCTTAACTAAGGCCTTGACAGTACTACTGACTTAGGCCGTGATACTGTCCCTAACTAAGGCCCTGAGAGTGTACCTAACTAAGGGCCTCACTGTCCGCCCAACTCTGGCCCTGCCATTATACATAAAACAGGCTCTGACGCTCGTCCTAACCAAGGCCCTGAGACTGTCCCTCACTAAGTCCCTGACATTACTTCTAACTCAGGCCCTGACATTATACCTTACGAAGGCCCTGATGCTAACCCTAACTAAGGCCTTGACACTATTCCTAACTAAGTCCCTAGCCCGAGCCCGTGCCCCAGCCCCAGCCCCAACCCGAAACCCAGCCCCGGCCCCAGCCCCAGGCCCAGACCCTGATGCTGATCCTACAGAGCCCCTTATGCTCCTCCTTGGCCTTGCCCTGACACTGTCCTTAACTAAGGCCTTGACACTATTCCTAACTAAGTCCATAGCCCTAGGCCCAGCCCCAGCCCCAGCCCTAGCCCTAGCCCCAGGACTCGCCTCAGCTCCAGCCCCATCCCACACCCCAGCCCCTGATCCTACAGAGGCCCTTATGCTCCTCCTAGGCCTTGCCCTGACACTGTCCTTAACTAAGGCCTTGACATTACTACTAAGTCAGGCTGTGATACTGTCCCTAACTGAGGCCCTGACAGTGTCCCTAACTAAGGGACTGACGGTCCTCCTAACTCTGGCCCTGCCATTATACATAAGAAAGGCTTTGACGCTCGTCCCAACCAAGGCCCTGAGACTGTCCCTCACTAAGGCCCTGACACTACTTCTAACTCAGGCCCTGACATTATACCTAACGAAGGCCCTGATGCTAACCCTAACTAAGGCCTTGACACTATTCCTAACTAAGTCCCTAGCCCGAGCCCGAGCCCCAGCCTCAGCCCCAACCCGAAACCCAGCCCCGGTCCCAGCCCCGGCCCCGGCCCCGCCCCCAGCCCCAGCCCCAGACCCTGATGCTGATCCTACAGAGCCCCTTATGCTCCTCCTTGGCCTTGCCCTGACACTGTCCTTAACTAAGGCCTTGACACTATTCCTAACTAAGTCCATAGCCCTAGGCCCAGCCCCAGCCCCAGCCCCAGCCCCAGGCCACACCCCAGCCCCTGATCCTACAGAGGCCCTTATGTTCCTCCTAGGCCTTGACCTGACAGTGTCTTTAACTAAGGCCTTGACGGTACTACTAACTTAGGCCGTGATACTGTCCCTAACTAAGGCCCAGAGAGTGTACCTAACTAAGGGCGTGACTATCCGCCCAACTCTGGCCCTGCCATTATACATAAAACAGGCTCTGATGCTCGACCTAACCAAGGCCCTGAGACTGTCCCTCACTAAGGCCCTGACACTATTTCTAAGTCAGGCCCTGATATTATACCTAACGAAGGCCCTGATGCTAACCCTAACTAAGGCCTTGACACTATTCCTAACTAAGGCCCTAGCCCCAGACCCGGCCCCAGCTCCATCCCCAGCCCCAATCTGAAACCCAACCCCGGCCCCAACTCCAGACCCGGCCCCGGCCCCAGCCCCGGCCCCAGCCCCTGATGCTGATCCTACAGAGCCCCTTATGCTCCTCCTTGGCCTTGCCCTGACACTGTCCTTAACTAAGGCCTTGACACTATTCCTAACTTAGTCCATAGCCCTAGGCCCAGCCCCAGCCCCAGCCCTAGCCCCAGGCCTAGCCTCAGCTCCAGCCCCAGCCTGCACCCCAGCCCCTGATCCTACAGAGGGCCTTATGCTCGTTCTAGGCCTTGCCCTGACACTGTCCTTAACTAAGGCCTTGACATTACTACTAAGTCAGGCTGTGATACCGTCCCTAACTAAGGCCCTGACAGTGTCCCTAACTAAGGCACTGACTGTCCTCCTAACTCTGGCCCTGCCATTATACATAAAAAAGGCTCTGACGCTCATCCTAACCAAGGCCCTGAGACTGTCCCTCACTAAGGCCCTGACACTACTTCTAACTCAGGCCCTGACATTATACCTAACGAAGGCTCTGATCCGAACCCTAACTAAGGCCCTGACAGTGACGCTAGCTAAGGCCTTGACACTATTCCTAACTATGGCCCTAGCCCTAGCCCTAGCCCCAGCCCCAGCCCCAGCCCCAGCTCCATCCCCAGCCCCAGCCCGAGCCCCAACCCCAGCCCTTTCCCCAGCCCCAGCCCAAGCCCTAGTAGCCCCAGCCCCTGATGCTGATCCTACAGAGGCCCTTATGCTCCTCCTAGGCCTTGCCCTGACACTGTCCTTAACTAAGGCCTTGATGGTACTACGAACTTAGGCTGTGATACTGTCCCTAACTAAGGCCCTGACAGTGTCCCTAACAAAGGGATTGACTGTCCTCCTAACTCTGGCCCTGCGATTATACATAAAAAAGGCCCTGGCTGTGTCCCTAACAAAGGGACTGACTGTCCTCCTAACTCTGGCCCTGCCATTATACATAAAAAAGGCTCTGACGCTCGTCCTAACCAAGGCCCTGAGACTGTGCCTCACTAAGGCCCTAACACTACTTCTAACTCAGGCCCTGACATTTTACCTAATGAAGGCCCTGATGCTAACCCTAACTAAGGCCTTGACACTATTCCTAACTAAGTCCCTAGCCCGAGCCCGAGCCCCAGCCCCAGCCCCAACCCGAAACCCAGCCCCGGCCCCAGCCGCAGGCCCAGACCCTGATGCTGATCCTACAGAGCCCCTTATGCTCCTCCTTGGCCTTGCCCTGACACTGTCCTTAACTAAGGCCTTGACACTATTCCTAACTAAGTCCATAGCCCTAGGCCCAGCCCCAGCCCCAGCCCTAGCCCTAGCCCCAGGACTCGCCTCAGCTCCAGCCCCATCCCACACCCCAGCCCCTGATCCTACAGAGGCCGTTATGCTCCTCCTAGGCCTTGCCCTGACACTGTCCTTAACTAAGGCCTTGACATTACTACTAAGTCAGGCTGTGATACTGTCCCTAACTGAGGCCCTGACAGTGTCCCTAACTAAGGGACTGACGGTCCTCCTAACTCTGGCCCTGCCATTATACATAAAAAAGGCTCTGATGCTCGTCCTAACCAAGGCCCTGAGACTGTCCCTCACTAAGGCCCTGACACTACTTCTAACTCAGGCCCTGACATTATACCTAATGAAGGCTCTGATGCGAACCCTAACTAAGGCCCTGACAGTGACGCTAACTAAGGCCTTGACACTATTCCTAACTATGGCCCTAGCTCTAGCCCTAGCCCTTGCCCCAGCTCCAGCCGCATCCCTAGCCCCATCCCCAGCCCTAGCCCCATCCCCATCCCCAGCCCTAGCCCCAGCCCTAGCCCTATCCCCATCACTATCCCCAGCCCTATCCCCATCACTATCCCCATCCCCAGCCCCAGCTCCTACCCCTGCCCCTACCCCTGCCCCTGCCCCTGCTCTTGCCCCGGATGCTGATCCCTACAGAGGCCCTTATGCTCCTCCTAGGTCTTGCCCTGACACTGTCCTTAACTAAGGCCTTGACACTACTACTAACTCAGGCTGTGATACTGTCCGTAACTAAGGCCCTGACAGTGTCCCTAACGAAGGGCCTAAATCTCCTCCTAACTCTGGACCTGCCATTATACATAACAAAGGCTGTGACGCTCGTCCTAACCAAGGCCCAGACACTGTCCCTCACTAGGGCCCTGACACTACTTGTAACTCAGGCCGTGCCATTATACCTAACGAAGGCTCTGATGCTAACCCTAACAAAGGCCCTGACAGTGACCCTATCTAAGGCCTTGACACTATTCCTAACTAAGGGCCTAGCCCCAGCCCCAGCCCCAGCCCCTGATTCTAAGAGGCCATTATGCTCCTCCTAGGCCTTGCCCTGACACTGTCCTTAACTAAGGCCTTGACACTACTACTAACTCAGGCTGTGATAATGTCCCTAACAAAAGCCCGGACAGTGTCCCTACCTAAGAGCCTGACTCTCCTCCTAACTCTGGCCCTGCCATTATACATAAAAAAGGCTCTGACTCTCGTCCTCACCAACGCCCTGACACTGTCCTTCACTAAGGCTCTGACACTCCTTCTAAATCAGGCCCTGACATTATACCTAACGAAGGCTCTGGTCCCAACCCTAACTAAGGCCCTGACAGTGATGCTAACTAAGGCCTTGACACTATTCCTAACTATGGCCTCAGCCCTAGCCCCAGCCCCAGCCCCAGCCCCAACCCCAGCCCTTTCCCCAGCCCCAGCCCAAGCCCTAGTACCTCAGCCCCAGCCCCAGCCCCTGATACTGATCCTACAGAGGCCCTTATGCTCCTCCTAGGCCTTGCCCTGACAGTGTCTTTAACTAAGGCCTTGACAGTACTACTGACTTAGGCTGTGATACTGTCCCTAACTAAGGCCCTGTGAGTGTACCTAACTAAGGGCCTGACTATCCGCCCAACTCTGGCCCTGCCATTATACATAAAAAAGGCTCTGACGCTCGTCCTAACTAAGGCCCTGAGACAGTCCCTCACTAAGTCCCTGACACTACTTCTAACTCAGGCCCTGACATTATACCTAACGAAGGCCCTGATGCTAACCCTAACTAAGGCCTTGACACTATTCCTAACTAAGGCGCTAGCCCCAACCCCAGCCCCGGCCCCAGCCCCAACCCGAAACCCAGCCCCGGCCCCAGCCTCAGCCCCGGCCCCAGCCCCTGATGCTGATCCTACAGGGCCCCTTATGCTCCTCCTTGGCCTTGCCCTGACACTGTCCTTAACTAAGGCCTTGACACTATTCCTAACTAAGTCCATAGCCCTAGGCCCAGCCCCAGCCCCAGTCCTAGTGCTAGCCCTAGGCCTAGCCTCAGCCCCAGCCCGCACCCCAGCCCCTGATCCTACAGAGGCCCTTTTGCTCCTCCTAGGCCTTGCCCTGACACTGTCCTTAACTAAGGCCTTGACATTACTACTAAGTCAGGCTGTGATACTGTCCCTAACTAAGGCCCTGACAGTGTCCCTAACTAAGGGACTGACGGTCCTCCTAACTCTGGCCCTGCCATTATACATAAAAAAGGCTCTGACGCTCGTCCTAACCAAGGCCCTGAGACTGTCCCTCACTAAGGCCCTGACACTACTTCTAACTCAGGCCCTGACATTATACCTAACGAAGGCCCTGATGCTAACCCTAACTAAGGCCTTGACACTATTTCTAACTAAGTCCCTAGCCCGAGCCCGAGCCCCAGCCTCAGCCCCAACCCGAAACCCAGCCCCGGTCCCAGCCCCGGCCCCGGCCCCGCCCCCAGCCCCAGCCCCAGACCCTGATGCTGATCCTACAGAGCCCCTTATGCTCCTCCTTGGCCTTGCCCTGACACTGTCCTTAACTAAGGCCTTGACACTATTCCTAACTAAGTCCATAGCCCTAGGCCCAGCCCCAGCCCCAGCCCCAGCCCCAGCCCCAGGCCTAGCCTCAGCTCCAGCCCCAGGCCACACCCCAGCCCCTGATCCTACAGAGGCCCTTATGTTCCTCCTAGGCCTTGACCTGACAGTGTCTTTAACTAAGGCCTTGACGGTACTACTAACTTAGGCCGTGATACTGTCCCTAACTAAGGCCCAGAGAGTGTACCTAACTAAGGGCGTGACTATCCGCCCAACTCTGGCCCTGCCATTATACATAAAACAGGCTCTGATGCACGACCTAACCAAGGCCCTGAGACTGTCCCTCACTAAGGCCCTGACACTATTTCTAAGTCAGGCCCAGACATTATACCTAACGAAGGCCCTGATGCTAACCCTAACTAAGGCCTTGACACTATTCCTAACTAAGGCCCTAGCCCCAGACCCGGCCCCAGCTCCATCCCCAGCCCCAATCTGAAACTCAGCCCCGGCCCCAACTCCAGACCCAGCCCCGGCCCCAACTCCAGACCCGGCCCCGGCCCCAGCCCCGGCCCCAGCCCCTGATGCTGATCCTACAGAGCCTCTTATGCTCCTCCTTGGCCTTGCCCTGACACTGTCCTTAACTAAGGCCTTGACACTATTCCTAACTAAGTCCATAGCCCTAGGCCCAGCCCCAGCCCCAGCCCTAGCCCCAGGCCTAGCCTCAGCTCCAGCCCCAGCTCGCACCCCAGCCCCTGATCCTACAGAGGCCCTTATGCTCCTCCTAGGCCTTGCCCTGACACTGTCCTTAACTAAGGCCTTGACCTTACTACTAAGTCAGGCTGTGATACTGTCCGTAACTAAGGCCCTGACAGTGTCCCTAACGAAGGGCCTAAATCTCCTCCTAACTCTGGACCTGCCATTATACATAACAAAGGCTGTGACGCTCGTCCTAACCAAGGCCCAGACACTGTCCCTCACTAAGGCCCTGACACTACTTGTAACTCAGGCCGTGCCATTATACCTAACGAAGGCTCTGATGCTAACCCTAACTAAGGCCCTGACAGTGACCCTATCTAAGGCCTTGACACTATTCCTAACTAAGGGCCTAGCCTTAGCCCCAGCCCCAGCCCCTGATTCTAAGAGGCCATTATGCTCCTCCTAGGCCTTGCCCTGACACTGTCCTTAACTAAGGCCTTGACAGTACTACTGACTTAGGCCGTGATACTGTCCCGAAGGCCCTGAGAGTGTACCTAACTAAGGGCCTCACTGTCCGCCCAACTCTGGCCCTGCCATTATACATAAAACAGGCTCTGACGCTCGTCCTAACCAAGGCCCTGAGACTGTGCCTCACTAAGTCCCTGACACTACTTCTAACTCAGGCCCTGACATTATACCTTACGAAGGCCCTGATGCTAACCCTAACTAAGGCCTTGACACTATTCCTAACTAAGTCCCTAGCCCGAGCCCGAGCCCCAGCCCCAGCCCCAACCCGAAACCCAGCCCCAGCCCCAGCCCCAGGCCCAGACCCTGATGCTGATCCTACAGAGCCCCTTATGCTCCTCCTTGGCCTTGCCCTGACACTGTCCTTAACTAAGGCCTTGACACTATTCCTAACTAAGTCCATAGCCCTAGGCCCAGCCCCAGCCCCAGCCCTAGCCCTAGCCCCAGGACTCGCCTCAGCTCCAGCCCCATCCCACACCCCAGCCCCTGATCCTACAGAGGCCCTTATGCTCCTCCTAGGCCTTGCCCTGACACTGTCCTTAACTAAGGCCTTGACATTACTACTAAGTCAGGCTGTGATACTGTCCCTACCTAAGGCCCTGACAGTGTCCCTAACTAAGGGACTGACGGTCCTCCTAACTCTGGCCCTGCCATTATACATAAAAAAGGCTCTGACGCTCGTCCTAACCAAGGCCCTGAGACTGTCCCTCACTAAGGCCCTGACACTACTTCTAACTCAGGCCCTGACATTATACCTAACGAAGGCCCTGATGCTAACCCTAACTAAGGCCTTGACACTATTTCTAACTAAGTCCCTAGCCCGAGCCCGAGCCCCAGCCTCAGCCCCAACCCGAAACCCAGCCCCGGTCCCAGCCCCGGCCCCGGCCCCGCCCCCAGCCCCAGCCCCAGACCCTGATGCTGATCCTACAGAGCCCCTTATGCTCCTCCTTGGCCTTGCCCTGACACTGTCCTTAACTAAGGCCTTGACACTATTCCTAACTAAGTCCATAGCCCTAGGCCCAGCCCCAGCCCCAGCCCCAGCCCCAGGCCTAGCCTCAGCTCCAGCCCCAGGCCACACCCCAGCCCCTGATCCTACAGAGGCCCTTATGTTCCTCCTAGGACTTGACCTGACAGTGTCTTTAACTATGGCCTTGACAGTACTACTAACTTAGGCCGTGATACCGTCCCTAACTAAGGCCCAGAGAGTGTACCTAACTAAGGGCGTGACTATCCGCCCAACTCTGGCCCTGCCATTATACATAAAACAGGCTCTGATGCACGACCTAACCAAGGCCCTGAGACTGTCCCTCACTAAGGCCCTGACACTATTTCTAAGTCAGGCCCTGACATTATACCTAACGAAGGCCCTGATGCTAACCCTAACTAAGGCCTTGACACTATTCCTAACTAAGGCCCTAGCCCCAGACCCGGCCCCAGCTCCATCCCCAGCCCCAAACTGAAACCCAACCCCAGCCCCAACTCCAGACCCGGCCCCGGCCCCAGCCCCGGCCCCAGCCCCTGATGCTGATCCTACAGAGCCCCTTATGCTCCTCCTTGGCCTTGCCCTGACACTGTCCTTAACTAAGGCCTTGACACTATTCCTAACTTAGTCCATAGCCCTAGGCCCAGCCCCAGCCCCAGCCCTAGCCCCAGGCCTAGCCTCAGCTCCAGCCCCAGCCCGCACCCCAGCCCCTGATCCTACAGAGGCCCTTATGCTCGTTCTAGGCCTTGCCCTGACACTGTCCTTAACTAAGGCCTTGACATTACTACTAAGTCAGGCTGTGATACCGTCCCTAACTAAGGCCCTGACAGTGTCCCTAACTAAGGGACTGACTGTCCTCCTAACTCTGGCCCTGCCATTATACATAAAAAAGGCTCTGACGCTCATCCTAACCAAGGCCCTGAGACTGTCCCTCACTAAGGCCCTGACACTACTTCTAACTCAGGCCCTGACATTATACCTAACGAAGGCTCTGATCCGAACCCTAACTAAGGCCCTGACAGTGACGCTAGCTAAGGCCTTGACACTATTCCTAACTATGGCCCTAGCCCTAGCCCTAGCCCCAGCCCCAGCCCCAGCTCCATCCCCAGCCCCAGCCCGAGCCCCAACCCCAGCCCTTTCCCCAGCCCCAGCCCAAGCCCTAGTAGCCCCAGCCCCTGATGCTGATCCTACAGAGGCCCTTATGCTCCTCCTAGGCCTTGCCCTGACACTGTCCTTAACTAAGGCCTTGATGGTACTACGAACTTAGGCTGTGATACTGTCCCTAACTAAGGCCCTGACAGTGTCCCTAACTAAGGGAGTGACTGTCCT
This sequence comes from Hyperoodon ampullatus, assembly GCF_949752795.1. Taxonomy (NCBI): domain Eukaryota; kingdom Metazoa; phylum Chordata; class Mammalia; order Artiodactyla; family Ziphiidae; genus Hyperoodon; species Hyperoodon ampullatus. Next base: position 44,650 of record NW_027640581.1, on the reverse strand, counting down.
CCTAACTCTGGCCCTGCCATTATACATAAAAAAGGCCCTGGCAGTGTCCCTAACAAAGGGACTGACTGTCCTCCTAACTCTGGCCCTGCCATTATACATAAAAAAGGCTCTGACGCTCGTCCTAACCAAGGCCCTGAGACTGTCCCTCACTAAGGCCCTAACACTACTTCTAACTCAGGCCCTGACATTTTACCTAATGAAGGCCCTGATGCTAACCCTAACTAAGGCCTTGACACTATTCCTAACTAAGTCCCTAGCCCGAGCCCGAGCCCCAGCCCCAGCCCCAACCGGAAACCCAGCCCCGGCCCCTGCCCCGGCCCCAGCCCCAGCCCCAGCCCCAGCCCCAGCCCCAGCCCCAGACCCTGATGCTGATCCTACAGAGCCCCTTATGCTCCTCCTTGGCCTTGCCCTGACACTGTCCTTAACTAAGGCCTTGACACTATTCCTAACTAAGTCCGTAGCCCTAGGCCCAGCCCCAGCCCCAGCCCTCGCCCTAGCCCCAGGTATAGCTTCAGCTCCAGCCCCAGCCCACACCCCAGCCCCTGATCCTACAGAGGCCCTTATGCTCCTCCTAGGCCTTGCCCTGACACTGTCCTTAACTAAGGCCTTGACCTTACTACTAAGTCACGCTGTGATACTGTCCATAACTAAGGCCCTGACAGTGTCCCTAACGAAGGGTCTAAATCTCCTCCTAACTCTGGACCTGCCATTATACATAACAAAGGCTGTGACGCTCGTCCTAACCAAGGCCCAGACACTGTCCCTCACTAAGGCCCTGACACTACTTGTAACTCAGGCCGTGCCATTATACCTAACGAAGGCTCTGATGCTAACCCTAACTAAGGCCCTGACAGTGACCCTATCTAAGGCCTTGACACTATTCCTAACTAAGGGCCTAGCCTTAGCCCCAGCCCCAGCCCCTGATTCTAAGAGGCCATTATGCTCCTCCTAGGCCTTGCCCTGACACTGTCCTTAACTAAGGCCTTGACAGTACTACTGACTTAGGCCGTGATACTGTCCCTAACTAAGGCCCTGAGAGTGTACCTAACTAAGGGCCTCACTGTCCGCCCAGCTCTGGCCCTGCCATTATACATAAAACAGGCTCTGACGCTCGTCCTAACCAAGGCCCTGAGACTGTCCCTCACTAAGTCCCTGACACTACTTCTAACTCAGGCCCTGACATTATACCTAACGAAGGCCCTGATGCTAACCCTAACTAAGGCCTTGACACTATTCCTAACTAAGTCCCTAGCCCGAGCCCGTGCCCCAGCCCCAGCCCCAACCCGAAACCCAGCCCCGGCCCAGCCCCAGGCCCAGACCCTGATGCTGATCCTACAGAGCCCCTTATGCTCCTCCTTGGCCTTGCCCTGACACTGTCCTTAACTAAGGCCTTGACACTATTCCTATCTAAGTCCATAGCCCTAGGCCCAGCCCCAGCCCCAGCCCCAGCCCCAGCCCCAGGCCTAGCCTCAGCTCCAGCCCCAGGCCACACCCCAGCCCCTGATCCTACAGAGGCCCTTATGTTCCTCCTAGGCCTTGACCTGACAGTGTCTTTAACTAAGGCCTTGACGGTACTACTAACTTAGGCCGTGATACTGTCCCTAACTAAGGCCCAGAGAGTGTACCTAACTAAGGGCGTGACTATCCGCCCAACTCTGGCCCTGCCATTATACATAAAACAGGCTCTGATGCTCGACCTAACCAAGGCCCTGAGACTGTCCCTCACTAAGGCCCTGACACTATTTCTAAGTCAGGCCCTGACATTATACCTAACGAAGGCCCTGATGCTAACCCTAACTAAGGCCTTGACACTATTCCTAACTAAGGCCCTAGCCCCAGACCCGGCCCCAGCTCCATCTCCAGCCCCAATCTGAAACTCAGCCGCGGCCCAAACTCCAGACCCGGCCCCGGCCCCAGCCCCGGGCCCAGCCCCTGATGCTGATCCTACAGAGCCCCTTATGCTCCTCCTTGGCCTTGCCCTGACACTGTCCTTAACTAAGGCCTTGACACTATTCCTAACTAAGTCCATAGCCCTAGGCCCAGCCCCAGCCCCAGCCCTAGCCCCAGGCCTAGCCTCAGCTCCAGCCCCAGCTCGCACCCCAGCCCCTGATCCTACAGAGGCCCTTATGCTCCTTCTAGGCCTTGCCCTGACACTGTCCTTAACTAAGGCCTTGACATTACTACTAAGTCAGGCTGTGATACCGTCCCTAACTAAGGCCCTGACAGTGTCCCTAACTAAGGGACTGACTGTCCTCCTAACTCTGGCCCTGCCATTATACAAAAAAAGGCTCTGGCGCTCGTCCTAACCAAGTCCCTGACACTGTCTCTCACTAAGGCCCTGACACTACTTCTAACTCAGGCCCTGACCTTATACCTAATGAAGGCTCTGATGCCAACCCTAACTAAGGCCCTGACAGTGACACTAACTAAGTCCTTGACACTATTCCGAACTATGGCCCCAACCCTAGCCCCAGCCCCAGCCCCAGCCCCAACCCCAGCCCTTTTCCCAGCCCCAGCCCTAGTACCTCAGCCCCAGCCCCAGCCCCTGATGCTGATCCTACAGAGGCCCTTATGCTCCTCCTAGGTCTTGCCCTGACACTGTCCTTAACTAAGGCCTTGACCTTACTACTAAGTCAGGCTGTGATACTGTCCGTAACTAAGGCCCTGACAGTGTCCTTAACGAAGGGCCTAAATCTCCTCCTAACTCTGGACCTGCCATTATACATAACAAAGGCTGTGACGCTCGTCCTAACCAAGGCCCAGACACTGTCCCTCACTAAGGCCCTGACACTACTTGTAACTCAGGCCGTGCCGTTATACCTAACGAAGGCTCTGATGCTAACCCTAACTAAGGCCCTGACAGTGACCCTATCTAAGGCCTTGACACTATTCCTAACTAAGGGCCTAGCCTTAGCCCCAGCCCCAGCCCCTGATTCTAAGAGGCCATTATGCTCCTCCTAGGCCTTGCCCTGACACTGTCCTTAACTAAGGCCTTGACAGTACTACTGACTTAGGCCGTGATACTGTCCCTAAGGCCCTGAGAGTGTACCTAACTAAGGGCCTCACTGTCCGCCCAACTCTGGCCCTGCCATTATACATAAAACAGGTTCTGACGCTCGTCCTAACCAAGGCCCTGAGACTGTGCCTCACTAAGTCCCTGACACTACTTCTAACTCAGGCCCTGACATTATACCTAACGAAGGCCCTGATGCTAACCCTAACTAAGGCCTTGACACTATTCCTAACTAAGTCCCTAGCGCGAGCCCGAGCCCCAGCCCCAGCCCCAACCCGAAACCCAGCCCCAGCCTCAGCCCCAGGCCCAGACCCTGATGCTGATCCTACAGAGCCCCTTATGCTCCTCCTTGGCCTTGCCCTGACACTGTCCTTAACTAAGGCCTTGACACTATTCCTAACTAAGTCCATAGCCCTAGGCCCAGCCCCAGCCCCAGCCCTAGCCCTAGCCCCAGGACTCGCCTCAGCTCCAGCCCCATCCCACACCCCAGCCCCTGATCCTACAGAGGCCCTTATGCTCCTCCTAGGCCTTGCCCTGACACTGTCCTTAACTAAGGCCTTGACATTACTACTAAGTCAGGCTGTGATATTGTCCCTAACTGAGGCCCTGACAGTGTCCCTAACTAAGGGACTGACTGTCCTCCTAACTCTGGCCCTGCCATTATACATAAAAAAGGCTCTGACGCTCGTCCCAACCAAGGCCCTGAGACTGTCCCTCACTAAGGCCCTGACACTACTTCTAACTCAGGCCCTGACATTATACCTAACGAAGGCTCTGATCCCAACCCTAACTAAGGCCCTGACAGTGACGCTACCTAAGGCCTTGACACTATTCCTAACTATGGCCCTAGCCCTAGCCCGAGCCCGAGCCCCAGCCCCATCCCCAACCGGAAACCCAGCCCCAGCCCCAGCCCCGGCCCCTGCCCCGGCCCTAGCCCCAGCCCCAGCCCCAGCCCCAGCCCCAGCCCCAGACCCTGATGCTGATCCTACAGAGCCCCTTATGCTCCTCCTTGGCCTTGCCCTGACACTGTCCTTAACTAAGGCCTTGACACTATTCCTAACTAAGTCCGTAGCCCTAGGCCCAGCCCCAGCCCCAGCCCTCGCCCTAGCCCCAGGTATAGCCTCAGCTCCAGCCCCAGCCCACACCCCAGCCCCTGATCCTACAGAGGCCCTTATGCTCCTCCTAGGCCTTGCCCTGACACTGTCCTTAACTAAGGCCTTGACCTTACTACTAAGTCAGGCTGTGATACTGTCCGTAACTAAGGCCCTGACAGTGTCCCTAACGAAGGGCCTAAATCTCCTCCTAACTCTGGACCTGCCATTATACATACCAAAGGCTGTGACGCTCGTCCTAACCAAGGCCCAGACACTGTCCCTCACTAAGGCCCTGACACTACTTGTAACTCAGGCCGTGCCATTATACCTAACGAAGGCTCTGACGCTAACCCTAACTAAGGCCCTGACAGTGACCCTATCTAAGGCCTTGACACTATTCCTAACTAAGGGCCTAGCCTTAGCCCCAGCCCCAGCCCCTGATTCTAAGAGGCCATTATGCTCCTCCTAGGCCTTGCCCTGACACTGTCCTTAACTAAGGCCTTGACAGTAGTACTGACTTAGGCCGTGATACTGTCCCTAACTAAGGCCCTGAGAGTGTACCTAACTAAGGGCCTCACTGTCCGCCCAACTCTGGCCCTGCCATTATACATAAAACAGGCTCTGACGCTCATCCTAACCAAGGCCCTGAGACTGTCCCTCACTAAGTCCCTGACACTACTTCTAACTCAGGCCCTGACATTATACCTAACGAAGGCCCTGATGCTAACCCTAACTAAGGCCTTGACACTATTCCTAACTAAGTCCCTAGCCCGAGCCCGAGCCCCAGCCCCAGCCCCAACCCGAAACCCAGCCCCGGCCCCAGCCCCAGGCCCAGACCCTGATGCTGATCCTACAGAGCCCCTTATGCTCCTCCTTGGCCTTGCCCTGACACTGTCCTTAACTAAGGCCTTGACACTATTCCTAACTAAGTCCATAGCCCTAGGCCCAGCCCCAGCCCCAGCCCTAGCCCTAGCCCCAGGACTCGCCTCAGCTCCAGCCCCATCCCACACCCCAGCCCCTGATCCTACAGAGGCCCTTATGCTCCTCCTTGGCCTTGCCCTGACACTGTCCTTAACTAAGGCCTTGACACTATTCCTAACTAAGTCCATAGCCCTAGGCCCAGCCCCAGCCCCAGCCCTAGCCCTAGCCCCAGGACTCGCCTCAGCTCCAGCCCCATCCCACACCCCAGCCCCTGATCCTACAGAGGCCCTTATGCTCCTCCTAGGCCTTGCCCTGACACTGTCCTTAACTAAGGCCTTGACATTACTACTAAGTCAGGCTGTGATACTGTCCCTAACTGAGGCCCTGACAGTGTCCCTAACTAAGGGACGGACGGTCCTCCTAACTCTGGCCCTGCCATTATACATAAAAAAGGCTCTGATGCTCGTCCTAACCAAGGCCCTGAGACTGTCCCTCACTAAGGCCCTGACACTACTTCTAACTCAGGCCCTGACATTATACCTAATGAAGGCTCTGATGCCAACCCTAACTAAGGCCCTGACAGTGACGCTAACTAAGGCCTTGACACTATTCCTAACTATGGCCCTAGCTCTAACCCTAGCCCTTGCCCCAGCTCCAGCCGCATCCCTAGCCCCATCCCCAGCCCTAGCCCCATCCCCATCCCCAGCCCTAGCCCCAGCCCTAGCCCTATCCCCATCACTATCCCCAGCCCTATCCCCATCACTATCCCCATCCCCAGCCCCAGCTCCTACCCCTGCCCCTACCCCTGCCCCTGCCCCTGCTCTTGCCCCGGATGCTGATCCCTACAGAGGCCCTTATGCTCCTCCTAGGTCTTGCCCTGACACTGTCCTTAACTAAGGCCTTGACACTACTACTAACTCAGGCTGTGATACTGTCCGTAACTAAGGCCCTGACAGTGTCCCTAACGAAGGGCCTAAATCTCCTCCTAACTCTGGACCTGCCATTATACATAACAAAGGCTGTGACGCTCGTCCTAACCAAGGCCCAGACACTGTTCCTCACTAAGGCCCTAACACTACTTCTAACTCAGGCCGTGCCATTATACCTAACGAAGGCTCTGATGCTAACCCTAACAAAGGCCCTGACAGTGACCCTATCTAAGGCCTTGACACTATTCCTAACTAAGGGCCTAGCCCCAGCCCCAGCCCCAGCCCCTGATTCTAAGAGGCCATTATGCTCCTCCTAGGCCTTGCCCTGACACTGTCCTTAACTAAGGCCTTGACACTACTACTAACTCAGGCTGTGATAATGTCCCTAACAAAAGCCCGGACAGTGTCCCTACCTAAGAGCCTGACTCTCCTCCTAACTCTGGCCCTGCCATTATACATAAAAAAGGCTCTGACTCTCGTCCTCACCAACGCCCTGACACTGTCCTTCACTAAGGCTCTGACACTCCTTCTAAATCAGGCCCTGACATTATACCTAACGAAGGCTCTGGTCCCAACCCTAACTAAGGCCCTGACAGTGATGCTAACTAAGGCCTTGACACTATTCCTAACTATGGCCCCAGCCCTAGCCCCAGCCCCAGCCCCAGCCCCAACCCCAGCCCTTTCCCCAGCCCCAGCCCAAGCCCTAGTACCTCAGCCCCAGCCCCAGCCCCTGATACTGATCCTACAGAGGCCCTTATGCTCCTCCTAGGCCTTGCCCTGACAGTGTCTTTAACTAAGGCCTTGACAGTACTACTGACTTAGGCTGTGATACTGTCCCTAACTAAGGCCCTGTGAGTGTACCTAACTAAGGGCCTAACTATCCGCCCAACTCTGGCCCTGCCATTATACATAAAAAAGGCTCTGACGCTCGTCCTAACTAAGGCCCTGAGACAGTCCCTCACTAAGTCCCTGACACTACTTCTAACTCAGGCCCTGACATTATACCTAACGAAGGCCCTGATGCTAACCCTAACTAAGGCCTTGACACTATTCCTAACTAAGGCGCTAGCCCCAACCCCAGCCCCGGCCCCAGCCCCAACCCGAAACCCAGCCCCGGCCCCGGCCTCAGCCCCGGCCCCAGCCCCTGATGCTGATCCTACAGGGCCCCTTATGCTCCTCCTTGGCCTTGCCCTGACACTGTCCTTAACTAAGGCCTTGACACTATTCCTAACTAAGTCCATAGCCCTAGGCCCAGCCCCAGCCCCAGTCCTAGTGCTAGCCCTAGGCCTAGCCTCAGCCCCAGCCCGCACCCCAGCCCCTGATCCTACAGAGGCCCTTTTGCTCCTCCTAGGCCTTGCCCTGACACTGTCCTTAACTAAGGCCTTGACATTACTACTAAGTCAGGCTGTGATACTGTCCCTAACTAAGGCCCTGACAGTGTCCCTAACTAAGGGACTGACGGTCCTCCTAACTCTGGCCCTGCCATTATACATAAAAAAGGCTCTGACGCTCGTCCTAACCAAGGCCCTGAGACTGTCCCTCACTAAGGCCCTGACACTACTTCTAACTCAGGCCCTGACATTATACCTAACGAAGGCCCTGATGCTAACCCTAACTAAGGCCTTGACACTATTTCTAACTAAGTCCCTAGCCCGAGCCCGAGCCCCAGCCTCAGCCCCAACCCGAAACCCAGCCCCGGTCCCAGCCCTGGCCCCGGCCCCGCCCCCAGCCCCAGCCCCAGACCCTGATGCTGATCCTACAGAGCCCCTTATGCTCCTCCTTGGCCTTGCCCTGACACTGTCCTTAACTAAGGCCTTGACACTATTCCTAACTAAGTCCATAGCCCTAGGCCCAGCCCCAGCCCCAGCCCCAGCCCCAGCCCCAGGCCTAGCCTCAGCTCCAGCCCCAGGCCACACCCCAGCCCCTGATCCTACAGAGGCCCTTATGTTCCTCCTAGGCCTTGACCTGACAGTGTCTTTAACTAAGGCCTTGACGGTACTACTAACTTAGGCCGTGATACTGTCCCTAACTAAGGCCCAGAGAGTGTACCTAACTAAGGGCGTGACTATCCGCCCAACTCTGGCCCTGCCATTATACATAAAACAGGCTCTGATGCACGACCTAACCAAGGCCCTGAGACTGTCCCTCACTAAGGCCCTGACACTATTTCTAAGTCAGGCCCAGACATTATACCTAACGAAGGCCCTGATGCTAACCCTAACTAAGGCCTTGACACTATTCCTAACTAAGGCCCTAGCCCCAGACCCGGCCCCAGCTCCATCCCCAGCCCCAATCTGAAACTCAGCCCCGGCCCCAACTCCAGACCCAGCCCCGGCCCCAACTCCAGACCCGGCCCCGGCCCCAGCCCCGGCCCCAGCCCCTGATGCTGATCCTACAGAGCCCCTTATGCTCCTCCTTGGCCTTGCCCTGACACTGTCCTTAACTAAGGCCTTGACACTATTCCTAACTAAGTCCATAGCCCTAGGCCCAGCCCCAGCCCCAGCCCTAGCCCCAGGCCTAGCCTCAGCTCCAGCCCCAGCTCGCACCCCAGCCCCTGATCCTACAGAGGCCCTTATGCTCCTTCTAGGCCTTGCCCTGACACTGTCCTTAACTAAGGCCTTGACATTACTACTAAGTCAGGCTGTGATACCGTCCCTAACTAAGGCCCTGACAGTGTCCCTAACTAAGGGACTGACTGTCCTCCTAACTCTGACCCTGCCATTATACAAAAAAAGGCTCTGACGCTCGTCCTAACCAAGTCCCTGACACTGTCCCTCACTAAGGCCCTGACACTACTTCTAACTCAGGCCCTGACCTTATACCTAATGAAGGCTCTGATGCCAACCCTAACTAAGGCCCTGACAGTGACACTAACTAAGTCCTTGACACTATTCCTAACTATGGCCCCAACCCTAGCCCCAGCCCCAGCCCCAGCCCCAACCCCAGCCCTTTCCCCAGCCCCAGCCCTTGTACCACAGCCCCAGCCCCAGCCCCAGCCCCTGATGCTGATCCTACAGAGGCCCTTATGCTCCTCCTAGGCCTTGCCCTGACACTGTCCTTAACTAAGGCCTTGACCTTACTACTAAGTCAGGCTGTGATACTGTCCGTAACTAAGGCCCTGACAGTGTCCCTAACGAAGGGCCTAAATCTCCTCCTAACTCTGGACCTGCCATTATACATAACAAAGGCTGTGACGCTCGTCCTAACCAAGGCCCAGACACTGTCCCTCACTAAGGCCCTGACACTACTTGTAACTCAGGCCGTGCCATTATACCTAACGAAGGCTCTGATGCTAACCCTAACTAAGGCCCTGACAGTGACCCTATCTAAGGCCTTGACACTATTCCTAACTAAGGGCCTAGCCTTAGCCCCAGCCCCAGCCCCTGATTCTAAGAGGCCATTATGCTCCTCCTAGGCCTTGCCCTGACACTGTCCTTAACTAAGGCCTTGACAGTACTACTGACTTAGGCCGTGATACTGTCCCGAAGGCCCTGAGAGTGTACCTAACTAAGGGCCTCACTGTCCGCCCAACTCTGGCCCTGCCATTATACATAAAACAGGCTCTGACGCTCGTCCTAACCAAGGCCCTGAGACTGTGCCTCACTAAGTCCCTGACACTACTTCTAACTCAGGCCCTGACATTATACCTAACGAAGGCCCTGATGCTAACCCTAACTAAGGCCTTGACACTATTCCTAACTAAGTCCCTAGCCCGAGCCCGAGCCCCAGCCCCAGCCCCAACCCGAAACCCAGCCCCAGCCCCAGCCCCAGGTCCAGACCCTGATGCTGATCCTACAGAGCCCCTTATGCTCCTCCTTGGCCTTGCCCTGACACTGTCCTTAACTAAAGCCTTGACACTATTCCTAACTAAGTCCATAGCCCTAGGCCCATCCCCAGCCCCAGCCCTAGCCCTAGCCCCAGGACTCGCCTCAGCTCCAGCCCCATCCCACACCCCAGCCCCTGATCCTACAGAGGCCCTTATGCTCCTCCTAGGCCTTGCCCTGACACTGTCCTTAACTAAGGCCTTGACATTACTACTAAGTCAGGCTGTGATACTGTCCCTACCTAAGGCCCTGACAGTGTCCCTAACTAAGGGACTGACGGTCCTCCTAACTCTGGCCCTGCCATTATACATAAAAAAGGCTCTGACGCTCGTCCTAACCAAGGCCCTGAGACTGTCCCTCACTAAGGCCCTGACACTACTTCTAACTCAGGCCCTGACATTATACCTAACGAAGGCCCTGATGCTAACCCTAACTAAGGCCTTGACACTATTCCTAACTAAGTCCCTAGCCCGAGCCCCAGCCCCAGCCTCAGCCCCAACCCGAAACCCAGCCCCGGTCCCAGCCCCGGCCCCGGCCCCGCCCCCAGCCCCAGCCCCAGACCCTGATGCTGATCCTACAGAGCCCCTTATGCTCCTCCTTGGCCTTGCCCTGACACTGTCCTTAACTAAGGCCTTGACACTATTCCTAACTAAGTCCATAGCCCTAGGCCCAGCCCCAGCCCCAGCCCCAGCCCCAGCCCCAGGCCTAGCCTCAGCTCCAGCCCCAGGCCACACCCCAGCCCCTGATCCTACAGAGGCCCTTATGTTCCTCCTAGGCCTTGACCTGACAGTGTCTTTAACTAAGGCCTTGACAGTACTACTAACTTAGGCCGTGATACTGTCCCTAACTAAGGCCCAGAGAGTGTACCTAACTAAGGGCGTGACTATCCGCCCAACTCTGGCCCTGCCATTATACATAAAACAGGCTCTGACGCTCGACCTAACCAAGGCCCTGAGACTGTCCCTCACTAAGGCCCTGACACTATTTCTAAGTCAGGCCCTGACATTATACCTAACGAAGGCCCTGATGCTAACCCTAACTAAGGCCTTGACACTATTCCTAACTAAGGCCCTAGCCCCAGACCCGGCCCCAGCTCCATCCCCAGCCCCAATCTGAAACTCAGCCGCGGCCCCAACTCCAGACCCGGCCCCGGCCCCAGCCCCGGCCCCAGCCCCTGATGCTGATCCTACAGAGCCCCTTATGCTCCTCCTTGGCCTTGCCCTGACACTGTCCTTAACTAAGGCCTTGACACTATTCCTAACTTAGTCCATAGCCCTAGGCCCAGCCCCAGCCCCAGCCCTAGCCCCAGGCCTAGCCTCAGCTCCAGCCCCAGCCCGCACCCCAGCCCCTGATCCTACAGAGGCCCTTATGCTCGTTCTAGGCCTTGCCCTGACACTGTCCTTAACTAAGGCCTTGACATTACTACTAAGTCAGGCTGTGATACCGTCCCTAACTAAGGCCGTGACAGTGTCCCTAACTAAGGGACTGACTGTCCTCCTAACTCTGGCCCTGCCATTATACATAAAAAAGGCTCTGACGCTCATCCTAACCAAGGCCCTGAGACTGTCCCTCACTAAGGCCCTGACACTACTTCTAACTCAGGCCCTGACATTATACCTAACGAAGGCTCTGATCCGAACCCTAACTAAGGCCCTGACAGTGACGCTAGCTAAGGCCTTGACACTATTCCTAACTATGGCCCTAGCCCTAGCCCTAGCCCCAGCCCCAGCCCCAGCTCCATCCCCAGCCCCAGCCCGAGCCCCAACCCCAGCCCTTTCCCCAGCCCCAGCCCAAGCCCTAGTAGCCCCAGCCCCTGATGCTGATCCTACAGAGGCCCTTATGCTCCTCCTAGGCCTTGCCCTGACACTGTCCTTAACTAAGGCCTTGATGGTACTACGAACTTAGGCTGTGATACTGTCCCTAACTAAGGCCCTGACAGTGTCCCTAACTAAGGGAGTGACTGTCCTCCTAACTCTGGCCCTGCCATTATACATAAAAAAGGCCCTGGCTGTGTCCCTAACAAAGGGACTGACTGTCCTCTTAACTCTGGCCCTGCCATTATACATAAAAAAGGCTCTGACGCTCGTCCTAACGAAGGCCCTGAGACTGTGCCTCACTAAGGCCCTAACACTACTTCTAACTCAGGCCCTGACATTTTACCTAATGAAGGCCCTGATGCTAACCCTAACTAAGGCCTTGACACTATTCCTAACTAAGTCCCTAGCCCGAGCCCGAGCCCCAGCCCCAGCCCCAACCGGAAACCCAGCCCCGGCCCCAGCCCCGGCCCCTGCCCCGGCCCCAGCCCCAGCCCCAGCCCCAGCCCCAGACCCTGATGCTGATCCTACAGAGCCCCTTATGCTCCTCCTTGGCCTTGCCCTGACACTGTCCTTAACTAAGGCCTTGACACTATTCCTAACTAAGTCCGTAGCCCTAGGCCCAGCCCCAGCCCCAGCCCTCGCCCTAGCCCCAGGTATAGCCTCAGCTCCAGCCCCAGCCCACACCCCAGCCCCTGATCCTACAGAGGCCCTTATGCTCCTCCTAGGCCTTGCCCTGACACTGTCCTTAACTAAGGCCTTGACCTTACTACTAAGTCAGGCTGTGATACTGTCCGTAACTAAGGCCCTGACAGTGTCCCTAACGAAGGGCCTAAATCTCCTCCTAACTCTGGACCTGCCATTATACATAACAAAGGCTGTGACGCTCGTCCTAACCAAGGCCCAGACACTGTCCCTCACTAAGGCCCTGACACTACTTGTAACTCAGGCCGTGCCATTATACCTAACGAAGGCTCTGATGCTAACCCTAACTAAGGCCCTGACAGTGACCCTATCTAAGGCCTTGACACTATTCCTAACTAAGGGCCTAGCCTTAGCCCCAGCCCCAGCCCCTGATTCTAAGAGGCCATTATGCTCCTCCTAGGCCTTGCCCTGACACTGTCCTTAACTAAGGCCTTGACAGTACTACTAAGTCAGGCTGTGATACCGTCCCTAACTAAGGCCCTGAGAGTGTCCCTAACTAAGGGACTGACTGTCCTCCTAACTCTGGCCCTGCCGTTATATATAAAAAAGGCTCTGACGCTCATCCTAACCAAGGCCCTGAGACTGTCCCTCACTAAGTCCCTGACACTACTTCTAACTCAGGCCCTGACATTATACCTAACGAAGGCTCTGACCCCAACCCTAACTAAGGCCCTGACAGTGACGCTAGCTAAGGCCTTGACACTATTCCTAACTATGGCCCTACCCCTAGCCCTAGCCCCAGCCCCAGCCCCAGCCCCAGCCCCAGCTCCATCCCCAGCCCCAGCCCGAGCCCCAACCCCAGCCCTTTCCCCAGCCCCAGCCCAAGCCCTAGTAGCCGCAGCCCCTGATGCTGATCCTACAGAGGCCCTTATGCTCCTCCTAGGCCTTGCCCTGACACTGTCCTTAACTAAGGCCTTGATGGTACTACGAACTTAGGCTGTGATACTGTCCCTAACTAAGGCCCTGACAGTGTCCCTAACTAAGGGACTGACTGTCCTCCTAACTCTGGCCCTGCCATTATACATAAAAAAGGCTCTGACGCTCGTCCTAACCAAGGCCCTGAGACTGTCCCTCACTAAGGCCCTGACACTATTTCTAAGTCAGGCTCTGACATTATACCTAACGAAGGCCCTGATGCTAACCCTAACTAAGGCCTTGACACTATTCCTAACTAAGGCCCTAGCCCCAGACCCGGCCCCAGCTCCATCCCCAGCTCCAATCTGAAACCCAACCCCGGCCCCAACTCCAGACCCGGCCCCGGCCCCAGCCCCGGCCCCAGCCCCTGATGCTGATCCTACAGAGCCCCTTATGCTCCTCCTTGGCCTTGCCCTGACACTGTCCTTAACTAAGGCCTTGACACTATTCCTAACTAAGTCCATAGCCCTAGGCCCAGCCCCAGCCCCAGCCCTAGCCCCAGGCCTAGCCTCAGCTCCAGCCCCAGCCCGCACCCCAGCCCCTGATCCTACAGAGGCCCTTATGCTCGTTCTAGGCCTTGCCCTGACACTGTCCTTAACTAAGGCCTTGACATTACTACTAAGTCAGGCTGTGATACCGTCCCTAACTAAGGCCCTGACAGTGTCCCTAACTAAGGGACTGACTGTCCTCCTAACTCTGGCCCTGCCATTATACATAAAAAAGGCTCTGACGCTCATCCTAACCAAGGCCCTGAGACTGTCCCTCACTAAGGCCCTGACACTACTTCTAACTCAGGCCCTGACATTATACCTAACGAAGGCTCTGATCCCAACCCTAACTAAGGCCCTGACAGTGACGCTAGCTAAGGCCTTGACACTATTCCTAACTATGGCCCTAGCCCTAGCCCTAGCCCCAGCCCCAGCCCCAGCTCCATCCCCAGCCCCAGCCCGAGCCCCAACCCCAGCCCTTTCCCCAGCCCCAGCCCAAGCCCTAGTAGCCCCAGCCCCTGATACTGATCCTACAGAGGCCCTTATGCTCCTCCTAGGCCTTGCCCTGACACTGTCCTTAACTAAGGCCTTGATGGTACTACGAACTTAGGCTGTGATACTGTCCCTAACTAAGGCCCTGACAGTGTCCCTAACTAAGGGAGTGACTGTCCTCCTAACTCTGGCCCTGCCATTATACATAAAAAAGGCCCTGGCTGTGTCCCTAACAAAGGGACTGACTGTCCTCTTAACTCTGGCCCTGCCATTATACATAAAAAAGGCTCTGACGCTCGTCCTAACGAAGGCCCTGAGACTGTGCCTCACTAAGGCCCTAACACTACTTCTAACTCAGGCCCTGACATTTTACCTAATGAAGGCCCTGATGCTAACCCTAACTAAGGCCTTGACACTATTCCTAACTAAGTCCCTAGCCCGAGCCCGAGCCCCAGCCCCAGCCCCAACCGGAAACACAGCCCCGGCCCCAGCCCCGGCCCCTGCCCCGGCCCCAGCCCCAGCCCCAGCCCCAGCCCCAGATCCTGATGCTGATCCTACAGAGCCCCTTATGCTCCTCCTTGGCCTTGCCCTGACACTGTCCTTAACTAAGGCCTTGACACTATTCCTAACTAAGTCCGTAGCCCTAGGCCCAGCCCCAGCCCCAGCCCTCGCCCTAGCCCCAGGTATAGCCTCAGCTCCAGCCCCAGCCCACACCCCAGCCCCTGATCCTACAGAGGCCCTTATGCTCCTCCTAGGCCTTGCCCTGACACTGTCCTTAACTAAGGCCTTGACCTTACTACTAAGTCAGGCTGTGATACTGTCCGTAACTAAGGCCCTGACAGTGTCCCTAACGAAGGGCCTAAATCTCCTCCTAACTCTGGACCTGCCATTATACATAACAAAGGCTGTGACGCTCGTCCTAACCAAGGCCCAGACACTGTCCCTCACTAAGGCCCTGACACTACTTGTAACTCAGGCCGTGCCATTATACCTAACGAAGGCTCTGATGCTAACCCTAACTAAGGCCCTGACAGTGACCCTATCTAAGGCCTTGACACTATTCCTAACTAAGGGCCTAGCCTTAGCCCCAGCCCCAGCCCCTGATTCTAAGAGGCCATTATGCTCCTCCTAGGCCTTGCCCTGACACTGTCCTTAACTAAGGCCTTGACAGTACTACTGACTTAGGCCGTGATACTGTCCCTAACTAAGGCCCTGAGAGTGTACCTAACTAAGGGCGTCACTGTCCGCCCAACTCTGGCCCTGCCATTATACATAAAACAGGCTCTGACGCTCGTCCTAACCAAGGCCCTGAGACTGTCCCTCACTAAGTCCCTGACATTACTTCTAACTCAGGCCCTGACATTATACCTAACGAAGGCCCTGATGCTAACCCTAACTAAGGCCTTGACACTATTCCTAACTAAGTCCCTAGCCCGAGCCCGTGCCCCAGCCCCAGCCCCAACCCGAAACCCAGCCCCGGCCCCAGCCCCAGGCCCAGACCCTGATGCTGATCCTACAGAGCCCCTTATGCTCCTCCTTGGCCTTGCCCTGACACTGTCCTTAACTAAGGCCTTGACACTATTCCTAACTAAGTCCATAGCCCTAGGCCCAGCCCCAGCCCCAGCCCTAGCCCTAGCCCCAGGACTCGCCTCAGCTCCAGCCCCATCCCACACCCCAGCCCCTGATCCTACAGAGGCCCTTATGCTCCTCCTAGGCCTTGCCCTGACACTGTCCTTAACTAAGGCCTTGACATTACTACTAAGTCAGGCTGTGATACTGTCCCTAACTGAGGCCCTGACAGTGTCCCTAACTAAGGGACTGACGGTCCTCCTAACTCTGGCCCTGCCATTATACATAAGAAAGGCTTTGACGCTCGTCCCAACCAAGGCCCTGAGACTGTCCCTCACTAAGGCCCTGACACTACTTCTAACTCAGGCCCTGACATTATACCTAACGAAGGCCCTGATGCTAACCCTAACTAAGGCCTTGACACTATTCCTAACTAAGTCCCTAGCCCGAGCCCGAGCCCCAGCCTCAGCCCCAACCCGAAACCCAGCCCCGGTCCCAGCCCCGGCCCCGGCCCCGCCCCCAGCCCCAGCCCCAGACCCTGATGCTGATCCTACAGAGCCCCTTATGCTCCTCCTTGGCCTTGCCCTGACACTGTCCTTAACTAAGGCCTTGACACTATTCCTAACTAAGTCCATAGCCCTAGGCCCAGCCCCAGCCCCAGCCCCAGCCCCAGGCCACACCCCAGCCCCTGATCCTACAGAGGCCCTTATGTTCCTCCTAGGCCTTGACCTGACAGTGTCTTTAACTAAGGCCTTGACGGTACTACTAACTTAGGCCGTGATACTGTCCCTAACTAAGGCCCAGAGAGTGTACCTAACTAAGGGCGTGACTATCCGCCCAACTCTGGCCCTGCCATTATACATAAAACAGGCTCTGATGCTCGACCTAACCAAGGCCCTGAGACTGTCCCTCACTAAGGCCCTGACACTATTTCTAAGTCAGGCCCTGATATTATACCTAACGAAGGCCCTGATGCTAACCCTAACTAAGGCCTTGACACTATTCCTAACTAAGGCCCTAGCCCCAGACCCGGCCCCAGCTCCATCCCCAGCCCCAATCTGAAACCCAACCCCGGCCCCAACTCCAGACCCGGCCCCGGCCCCAGCCCCGGCCCCAGCCCCTGATGCTGATCCTACAGAGCCCCTTATGCTCCTCCTTGGCCTTGCCCTGACACTGTCCTTAACTAAGGCCTTGACACTATTCCTAACTTAGTCCATAGCCCTAGGCCCAGCCCCAGCCCCAGCCCTAGCCCCAGGCCTAGCCTCAGCTCCAGCCCCAGCCCGCACCCCAGCCCCTGATCCTACAGAGGGCCTTATGCTCGTTCTAGGCCTTGCCCTGACACTGTCCTTAACTAAGGCCTTGACATTACTACTAAGTCAGGCTGTGATACCGTCCCTAACTAAGGCCCTGACAGTGTCCCTAACTAAGGCACTGACTGTCCTCCTAACTCTGGCCCTGCCATTATACATAAAAAAGGCTCTGACGCTCATCCTAACCAAGGCCCTGAGACTGTCCCTCACTAAGGCCCTGACACTACTTCTAACTCAGGCCCTGACATTATACCTAACGAAGGCTCTGATCCGAACCCTAACTAAGGCCCTGACAGTGACGCTAGCTAAGGCCTTGACACTATTCCTAACTATGGCCCTAGCCCTAGCCCTAGCCCCAGCCCCAGCCCCAGCCCCAGCTCCATCCCCAGCCCCAGCCCGAGCCCCAACCCCAGCCCTTTCCCCAGCCCCAGCCCAAGCCCTAGTAGCCCCAGCCCCTGATGCTGATCCTACAGAGGCCCTTATGCTCCTCCTAGGCCTTGCCCTGACACTGTCCTTAACTAAGGCCTTGATGGTACTACGAACTTAGGCTGTGATACTGTCCCTAACTAAGGCCCTGACAGTGTCCCTAACAAAGGGATTGACTGTCCTCCTAACTCTGGCCCTGCGATTATACATAAAAAAGGCCCTGGCTGTGTCCCTAACAAAGGGACTGACTGTCCTCCTAACTCTGGCCCTGCCATTATACATAAAAAAGGCTCTGACGCTCGTCCTAACCAAGGCCCTGAGACTGTGCCTCACTAAGGCCCTAACACTACTTCTAACTCAGGCCCTGACATTTTACCTAATGAAGGCCCTGATGCTAACCCTAACTAAGGCCTTGACACTATTCCTAACTAAGTCCCTAGCCCGAGCCCGAGCCCCAGCCCCAGCCCCAACCCGAAACCCAGCCCCGGCCCCAGCCGCAGGCCCAGACCCTGATGCTGATCCTACAGAGCCCCTTATGCTCCTCCTTGGCCTTGCCCTGACACTGTCCTTAACTAAGGCCTTGACACTATTCCTAACTAAGTCCATAGCCCTAGGCCCAGCCCCAGCCCCAGCCCTAGCCCTAGCCCCAGGACTCGCCTCAGCTCCAGCCCCATCCCACACCCCAGCCCCTGATCCTACAGAGGCCGTTATGCTCCTCCTAGGCCTTGCCCTGACACTGTCCTTAACTAAGGCCTTGACATTACTACTAAGTCAGGCTGTGATACTGTCCCTAACTGAGGCCCTGACAGTGTCCCTAACTAAGGGACTGACGGTCCTCCTAACTCTGGCCCTGCCATTATACATAAAAAAGGCTCTGATGCTCGTCCTAACCAAGGCCCTGAGACTGTCCCTCACTAAGGCCCTGACACTACTTCTAACTCAGGCCCTGACATTATACCTAATGAAGGCTCTGATGCGAACCCTAACTAAGGCCCTGACAGTGACGCTAACTAAGGCCTTGACACTATTCCTAACTATGGCCCTAGCTCTAGCCCTAGCCCTTGCCCCAGCTCCAGCCGCATCCCTAGCCCCATCCCCAGCCCTAGCCCCATCCCCATCCCCAGCCCTAGCCCCAGCCCTAGCCCTATCCCCATCACTATCCCCAGCCCTATCCCCATCACTATCCCCATCCCCAGCCCCAGCTCCTACCCCTGCCCCTACCCCTGCCCCTGCCCCTGCTCTTGCCCCGGATGCTGATCCCTACAGAGGCCCTTATGCTCCTCCTAGGTCTTGCCCTGACACTGTCCTTAACTAAGGCCTTGACACTACTACTAACTCAGGCTGTGATACTGTCCGTAACTAAGGCCCTGACAGTGTCCCTAACGAAGGGCCTAAATCTCCTCCTAACTCTGGACCTGCCATTATACATAACAAAGGCTGTGACGCTCGTCCTAACCAAGGCCCAGACACTGTCCCTCACTAGGGCCCTGACACTACTTGTAACTCAGGCCGTGCCATTATACCTAACGAAGGCTCTGATGCTAACCCTAACAAAGGCCCTGACAGTGACCCTATCTAAGGCCTTGACACTATTCCTAACTAAGGGCCTAGCCCCAGCCCCAGCCCCAGCCCCTGATTCTAAGAGGCCATTATGCTCCTCCTAGGCCTTGCCCTGACACTGTCCTTAACTAAGGCCTTGACACTACTACTAACTCAGGCTGTGATAATGTCCCTAACAAAAGCCCGGACAGTGTCCCTACCTAAGAGCCTGACTCTCCTCCTAACTCTGGCCCTGCCATTATACATAAAAAAGGCTCTGACTCTCGTCCTCACCAACGCCCTGACACTGTCCTTCACTAAGGCTCTGACACTCCTTCTAAATCAGGCCCTGACATTATACCTAACGAAGGCTCTGGTCCCAACCCTAACTAAGGCCCTGACAGTGATGCTAACTAAGGCCTTGACACTATTCCTAACTATGGCCTCAGCCCTAGCCCCAGCCCCAGCCCCAGCCCCAACCCCAGCCCTTTCCCCAGCCCCAGCCCAAGCCCTAGTACCTCAGCCCCAGCCCCAGCCCCTGATACTGATCCTACAGAGGCCCTTATGCTCCTCCTAGGCCTTGCCCTGACAGTGTCTTTAACTAAGGCCTTGACAGTACTACTGACTTAGGCTGTGATACTGTCCCTAACTAAGGCCCTGTGAGTGTACCTAACTAAGGGCCTGACTATCCGCCCAACTCTGGCCCTGCCATTATACATAAAAAAGGCTCTGACGCTCGTCCTAACTAAGGCCCTGAGACAGTCCCTCACTAAGTCCCTGACACTACTTCTAACTCAGGCCCTGACATTATACCTAACGAAGGCCCTGATGCTAACCCTAACTAAGGCCTTGACACTATTCCTAACTAAGGCGCTAGCCCCAACCCCAGCCCCGGCCCCAGCCCCAACCCGAAACCCAGCCCCGGCCCCAGCCTCAGCCCCGGCCCCAGCCCCTGATGCTGATCCTACAGGGCCCCTTATGCTCCTCCTTGGCCTTGCCCTGACACTGTCCTTAACTAAGGCCTTGACACTATTCCTAACTAAGTCCATAGCCCTAGGCCCAGCCCCAGCCCCAGTCCTAGTGCTAGCCCTAGGCCTAGCCTCAGCCCCAGCCCGCACCCCAGCCCCTGATCCTACAGAGGCCCTTTTGCTCCTCCTAGGCCTTGCCCTGACACTGTCCTTAACTAAGGCCTTGACATTACTACTAAGTCAGGCTGTGATACTGTCCCTAACTAAGGCCCTGACAGTGTCCCTAACTAAGGGACTGACGGTCCTCCTAACTCTGGCCCTGCCATTATACATAAAAAAGGCTCTGACGCTCGTCCTAACCAAGGCCCTGAGACTGTCCCTCACTAAGGCCCTGACACTACTTCTAACTCAGGCCCTGACATTATACCTAACGAAGGCCCTGATGCTAACCCTAACTAAGGCCTTGACACTATTTCTAACTAAGTCCCTAGCCCGAGCCCGAGCCCCAGCCTCAGCCCCAACCCGAAACCCAGCCCCGGTCCCAGCCCCGGCCCCGGCCCCGCCCCCAGCCCCAGCCCCAGACCCTGATGCTGATCCTACAGAGCCCCTTATGCTCCTCCTTGGCCTTGCCCTGACACTGTCCTTAACTAAGGCCTTGACACTATTCCTAACTAAGTCCATAGCCCTAGGCCCAGCCCCAGCCCCAGCCCCAGCCCCAGCCCCAGGCCTAGCCTCAGCTCCAGCCCCAGGCCACACCCCAGCCCCTGATCCTACAGAGGCCCTTATGTTCCTCCTAGGCCTTGACCTGACAGTGTCTTTAACTAAGGCCTTGACGGTACTACTAACTTAGGCCGTGATACTGTCCCTAACTAAGGCCCAGAGAGTGTACCTAACTAAGGGCGTGACTATCCGCCCAACTCTGGCCCTGCCATTATACATAAAACAGGCTCTGATGCACGACCTAACCAAGGCCCTGAGACTGTCCCTCACTAAGGCCCTGACACTATTTCTAAGTCAGGCCCAGACATTATACCTAACGAAGGCCCTGATGCTAACCCTAACTAAGGCCTTGACACTATTCCTAACTAAGGCCCTAGCCCCAGACCCGGCCCCAGCTCCATCCCCAGCCCCAATCTGAAACTCAGCCCCGGCCCCAACTCCAGACCCAGCCCCGGCCCCAACTCCAGACCCGGCCCCGGCCCCAGCCCCGGCCCCAGCCCCTGATGCTGATCCTACAGAGCCTCTTATGCTCCTCCTTGGCCTTGCCCTGACACTGTCCTTAACTAAGGCCTTGACACTATTCCTAACTAAGTCCATAGCCCTAGGCCCAGCCCCAGCCCCAGCCCTAGCCCCAGGCCTAGCCTCAGCTCCAGCCCCAGCTCGCACCCCAGCCCCTGATCCTACAGAGGCCCTTATGCTCCTCCTAGGCCTTGCCCTGACACTGTCCTTAACTAAGGCCTTGACCTTACTACTAAGTCAGGCTGTGATACTGTCCGTAACTAAGGCCCTGACAGTGTCCCTAACGAAGGGCCTAAATCTCCTCCTAACTCTGGACCTGCCATTATACATAACAAAGGCTGTGACGCTCGTCCTAACCAAGGCCCAGACACTGTCCCTCACTAAGGCCCTGACACTACTTGTAACTCAGGCCGTGCCATTATACCTAACGAAGGCTCTGATGCTAACCCTAACTAAGGCCCTGACAGTGACCCTATCTAAGGCCTTGACACTATTCCTAACTAAGGGCCTAGCCTTAGCCCCAGCCCCAGCCCCTGATTCTAAGAGGCCATTATGCTCCTCCTAGGCCTTGCCCTGACACTGTCCTTAACTAAGGCCTTGACAGTACTACTGACTTAGGCCGTGATACTGTCCCGAAGGCCCTGAGAGTGTACCTAACTAAGGGCCTCACTGTCCGCCCAACTCTGGCCCTGCCATTATACATAAAACAGGCTCTGACGCTCGTCCTAACCAAGGCCCTGAGACTGTGCCTCACTAAGTCCCTGACACTACTTCTAACTCAGGCCCTGACATTATACCTAACGAAGGCCCTGATGCTAACCCTAACTAAGGCCTTGACACTATTCCTAACTAAGTCCCTAGCCCGAGCCCGAGCCCCAGCCCCAGCCCCAACCCGAAACCCAGCCCCAGCCCCAGCCCCAGGCCCAGACCCTGATGCTGATCCTACAGAGCCCCTTATGCTCCTCCTTGGCCTTGCCCTGACACTGTCCTTAACTAAGGCCTTGACACTATTCCTAACTAAGTCCATAGCCCTAGGCCCAGCCCCAGCCCCAGCCCTAGCCCTAGCCCCAGGACTCGCCTCAGCTCCAGCCCCATCCCACACCCCAGCCCCTGATCCTACAGAGGCCCTTATGCTCCTCCTAGGCCTTGCCCTGACACTGTCCTTAACTAAGGCCTTGACATTACTACTAAGTCAGGCTGTGATACTGTCCCTACCTAAGGCCCTGACAGTGTCCCTAACTAAGGGACTGACGGTCCTCCTAACTCTGGCCCTGCCATTATACATAAAAAAGGCTCTGACGCTCGTCCTAACCAAGGCCCTGAGACTGTCCCTCACTAAGGCCCTGACACTACTTCTAACTCAGGCCCTGACATTATACCTAACGAAGGCCCTGATGCTAACCCTAACTAAGGCCTTGACACTATTTCTAACTAAGTCCCTAGCCCGAGCCCGAGCCCCAGCCTCAGCCCCAACCCGAAACCCAGCCCCGGTCCCAGCCCCGGCCCCGGCCCCGCCCCCAGCCCCAGCCCCAGACCCTGATGCTGATCCTACAGAGCCCCTTATGCTCCTCCTTGGCCTTGCCCTGACACTGTCCTTAACTAAGGCCTTGACACTATTCCTAACTAAGTCCATAGCCCTAGGCCCAGCCCCAGCCCCAGCCCCAGCCCCAGGCCTAGCCTCAGCTCCAGCCCCAGGCCACACCCCAGCCCCTGATCCTACAGAGGCCCTTATGTTCCTCCTAGGACTTGACCTGACAGTGTCTTTAACTATGGCCTTGACAGTACTACTAACTTAGGCCGTGATACCGTCCCTAACTAAGGCCCAGAGAGTGTACCTAACTAAGGGCGTGACTATCCGCCCAACTCTGGCCCTGCCATTATACATAAAACAGGCTCTGATGCACGACCTAACCAAGGCCCTGAGACTGTCCCTCACTAAGGCCCTGACACTATTTCTAAGTCAGGCCCTGACATTATACCTAACGAAGGCCCTGATGCTAACCCTAACTAAGGCCTTGACACTATTCCTAACTAAGGCCCTAGCCCCAGACCCGGCCCCAGCTCCATCCCCAGCCCCAAACTGAAACCCAACCCCAGCCCCAACTCCAGACCCGGCCCCGGCCCCAGCCCCGGCCCCAGCCCCTGATGCTGATCCTACAGAGCCCCTTATGCTCCTCCTTGGCCTTGCCCTGACACTGTCCTTAACTAAGGCCTTGACACTATTCCTAACTTAGTCCATAGCCCTAGGCCCAGCCCCAGCCCCAGCCCTAGCCCCAGGCCTAGCCTCAGCTCCAGCCCCAGCCCGCACCCCAGCCCCTGATCCTACAGAGGCCCTTATGCTCGTTCTAGGCCTTGCCCTGACACTGTCCTTAACTAAGGCCTTGACATTACTACTAAGTCAGGCTGTGATACCGTCCCTAACTAAGGCCCTGACAGTGTCCCTAACTAAGGGACTGACTGTCCTCCTAACTCTGGCCCTGCCATTATACATAAAAAAGGCTCTGACGCTCATCCTAACCAAGGCCCTGAGACTGTCCCTCACTAAGGCCCTGACACTACTTCTAACTCAGGCCCTGACATTATACCTAACGAAGGCTCTGATCCGAACCCTAACTAAGGCCCTGACAGTGACGCTAGCTAAGGCCTTGACACTATTCCTAACTATGGCCCTAGCCCTAGCCCTAGCCCCAGCCCCAGCCCCAGCTCCATCCCCAGCCCCAGCCCGAGCCCCAACCCCAGCCCTTTCCCCAGCCCCAGCCCAAGCCCTAGTAGCCCCAGCCCCTGATGCTGATCCTACAGAGGCCCTTATGCTCCTCCTAGGCCTTGCCCTGACACTGTCCTTAACTAAGGCCTTGATGGTACTACGAACTTAGGCTGTGATACTGTCCCTAACTAAGGCCCTGACAGTGTCCCTAACTAAGGGAGTGACTGTCCTCCTAACTCTGGCCCTGCCATTATACATAAAAAAGGCCCTGGCAGTGTCCCTAACAAAGGGACTGACTGTCCTCCTAACTCTGGCCCTGCCATTATACATAAAAAAGGCTCTGACGCTCGTCCTAACCAAGGCCCTGAGACTGTCCCTCACTAAGGCCCTAACACTACTTCTAACTCAGGCCCTGACATTTTACCTAATGAAGGCCCTGATGCTAACCCTAACTAAGGCCTTGACACTATTCCTAACTAAGTCCCTAGCCCGAGCCCGAGCCCCAGCCCCAGCCCCAACCGGAAACCCAGCCCCGGCCCCTGCCCCGGCCCCAGCCCCAGCCCCAGCCCCAGCCCCAGCCCCAGACCCTGATGCTGATCCTACAGAGCCCCTTATGCTCCTCCTTGGCCTTGCCCTGACACTGTCCTTAACTAAGGCCTTGACACTATTCCTAACTAAGTCCGTAGCCCTAGGCCCAGCCCCAGCCCCAGCCCTCGCCCTAGCCCCAGGTATAGCTTCAGCTCCAGCCCCAGCCCACACCCCAGCCCCTGATCCTACAGAGGCCCTTATGCTCCTCCTAGGCCTTGCCCTGACACTGTCCTTAACTAAGGCCTTGACCTTACTACTAAGTCACGCTGTGATACTGTCCATAACTAAGGCCCTGACAGTGTCCCTAACGAAGGGTCTAAATCTCCTCCTAACTCTGGACCTGCCATTATACATAACAAAGGCTGTGACGCTCGTCCTAACCAAGGCCCAGACACTGTCCCTCACTAAGGCCCTGACACTACTTGTAACTCAGGCCGTGCCATTATACCTAACGAAGGCTCTGATGCTAACCCTAACTAAGGCCCTGACAGTGACCCTATCTAAGGCCTTGACACTATTCCTAACTAAGGGCCTAGCCTTAGCCCCAGCCCCAGCCCCTGATTCTAAGAGGCCATTATGCTCCTCCTAGGCCTTGCCCTGACACTGTCCTTAACTAAGGCCTTGACAGTACTACTGACTTAGGCCGTGATACTGTCCCTAACTAAGGCCCTGAGAGTGTACCTAACTAAGGGCCTCACTGTCCGCCCAGCTCTGGCCCTGCCATTATACATAAAACAGGCTCTGACGCTCGTCCTAACCAAGGCCCTGAGACTGTCCCTCACTAAGTCCCTGACACTACTTCTAACTCAGGCCCTGACATTATACCTAACGAAGGCCCTGATGCTAACCCTAACTAAGGCCTTGACACTATTCCTAACTAAGTCCCTAGCCCGAGCCCGTGCCCCAGCCCCAGCCCCAACCCGAAACCCAGCCCCGGCCCAGCCCCAGGCCCAGACCCTGATGCTGATCCTACAGAGCCCCTTATGCTCCTCCTTGGCCTTGCCCTGACACTGTCCTTAACTAAGGCCTTGACACTATTCCTATCTAAGTCCATAGCCCTAGGCCCAGCCCCAGCCCCAGCCCCAGCCCCAGCCCCAGGCCTAGCCTCAGTTCCAGCCCCAGGCCACACCCCAGCCCCTGATCCTACAGAGGCCCTTATGTTCCTCCTAGGCCTTGACCTGACAGTGTCTTTAACTAAGGCCTTGACGGTACTACTAACTTAGGCCGTGATACTGTCCCTAACTAAGGCCCAGAGAGTGTACCTAACTAAGGGCGTGACTATCCGCCCAACTCTGGCCCTGCCATTATACATAAAACAGGCTCTGATGCTCGACCTAACCAAGGCCCTGAGACTGTCCCTCACTAAGGCCCTGACACTATTTCTAAGTCAGGCCCTGACATTATACCTAACGAAGGCCCTGATGCTAACCCTAACTAAGGCCTTGACACTATTCCTAACTAAGGCCCTAGCCCCAGACCCGGCCCCAGCTCCATCTCCAGCCCCAATCTGAAACTCAGCCGCGGCCCAAACTCCAGACCCGGCCCCGGCCCCAGCCCCGGGCCCAGCCCCTGATGCTGATCCTACAGAGCCCCTTATGCTCCTCCTTGGCCTTGCCCTGACACTGTCCTTAACTAAGGCCTTGACACTATTCCTAACTAAGTCCATAGCCCTAGGCCCAGCCCCAGCCCCAGCCCTAGCCCCAGGCCTAGCCTCAGCTCCAGCCCCAGCTCGCACCCCAGCCCCTGATCCTACAGAGGCCCTTATGCTCCTTCTAGGCCTTGCCCTGACACTGTCCTTAACTAAGGCCTTGACATTACTACTAAGTCAGGCTGTGATACCGTCCCTAACTAAGGCCCTGACAGTGTCCCTAACTAAGGGACTGACTGTCCTCCTAACTCTGGCCCTGCCATTATACAAAAAAAGGCTCTGGCGCTCGTCCTAACCAAGTCCCTGACACTGTCTCTCACTAAGGCCCTGACACTACTTCTAACTCAGGCCCTGACCTTATACCTAATGAAGGCTCTGATGCCAACCCTAACTAAGGCCCTGACAGTGACACTAACTAAGTCCTTGACACTATTCCGAACTATGGCCCCAACCCTAGCCCCAGCCCCAGCCCCAGCCCCAACCCCAGCCCTTTTCCCAGCCCCAGCCCTAGTACCTCAGCCCCAGCCCCAGCCCCTGATGCTGATCCTACAGAGGCCCTTATGCTCCTCCTAGGTCTTGCCCTGACACTGTCCTTAACTAAGGCCTTGACCTTACTACTAAGTCAGGCTGTGATACTGTCCGTAACTAAGGCCCTGACAGTGTCCTTAACGAAGGGCCTAAATCTCCTCCTAACTCTGGACCTGCCATTATACATAACAAAGGCTGTGACGCTCGTCCTAACCAAGGCCCAGACACTGTCCCTCACTAAGGCCCTGACACTACTTGTAACTCAGGCCGTGCCGTTATACCTAACGAAGGCTCTGATGCTAACCCTAACTAAGGCCCTGACAGTGACCCTATCTAAGGCCTTGACACTATTCCTAACTAAGGGCCTAGCCTTAGCCCCAGCCCCAGCCCCTGATTCTAAGAGGCCATTATGCTCCTCCTAGGCCTTGCCCTGACACTGTCCTTAACTAAGGCCTTGACAGTACTACTGACTTAGGCCGTGATACTGTCCCTAAGGCCCTGAGAGTGTACCTAACTAAGGGCCTCACTGTCCGCCCAACTCTGGCCCTGCCATTATACATAAAACAGGTTCTGACGCTCGTCCTAACCAAGGCCCTGAGACTGTGCCTCACTAAGTCCCTGACACTACTTCTAACTCAGGCCCTGACATTATACCTAACGAAGGCCCTGATGCTAACCCTAACTAAGGCCTTGACACTATTCCTAACTAAGTCCCTAGCGCGAGCCCGAGCCCCAGCCCCAGCCCCAACCCGAAACCCAGCCCCAGCCTCAGCCCCAGGCCCAGACCCTGATGCTGATCCTACAGAGCCCCTTATGCTCCTCCTTGGCCTTGCCCTGACACTGTCCTTAACTAAGGCCTTGACACTATTCCTAACTAAGTCCATAGCCCTAGGCCCAGCCCCAGCCCCAGCCCTAGCCCTAGCCCCAGGACTCGCCTCAGCTCCAGCCCCATCCCACACCCCAGCCCCTGATCCTACAGAGGCCCTTATGCTCCTCCTAGGCCTTGCCCTGACACTGTCCTTAACTAAGGCCTTGACATTACTACTAAGTCAGGCTGTGATATTGTCCCTAACTGAGGCCCTGACAGTGTCCCTAACTAAGGGACTGACTGTCCTCCTAACTCTGGCCCTGCCATTATACATAAAAAAGGCTCTGACGCTCGTCCCAACCAAGGCCCTGAGACTGTCCCTCACTAAGGCCCTGACACTACTTCTAACTCAGGCCCTGACATTATACCTAACGAAGGCTCTGATCCCAACCCTAACTAAGGCCCTGACAGTGACGCTACCTAAGGCCTTGACACTATTCCTAACTATGGCCCTAGCCCTAGCCCGAGCCCGAGCCCCAGCCCCATCCCCAACCGGAAACCCAGCCCCAGCCCCAGCCCCGGCCCCTGCCCCGGCCCTAGCCCCAGCCCCAGCCCCAGCCCCAGCCCCAGCCCCAGACCCTGATGCTGATCCTACAGAGCCCCTTATGCTCCTCCTTGGCCTTGCCCTGACACTGTCCTTAACTAAGGCCTTGACACTATTCCTAACTAAGTCCGTAGCCCTAGGCCCAGCCCCAGCCCCAGCCCTCGCCCTAGCCCCAGGTATAGCCTCAGCTCCAGCCCCAGCCCACACCCCAGCCCCTGATCCTACAGAGGCCCTTATGCTCCTCCTAGGCCTTGCCCTGACACTGTCCTTAACTAAGGCCTTGACCTTACTACTAAGTCAGGCTGTGATACTGTCCGTAACTAAGGCCCTGACAGTGTCCCTAACGAAGGGCCTAAATCTCCTCCTAACTCTGGACCTGCCATTATACATACCAAAGGCTGTGACGCTCGTCCTAACCAAGGCCCAGACACTGTCCCTCACTAAGGCCCTGACACTACTTGTAACTCAGGCCGTGCCATTATACCTAACGAAGGCTCTGACGCTAACCCTAACTAAGGCCCTGACAGTGACCCTATCTAAGGCCTTGACACTATTCCTAACTAAGGGCCTAGCCTTAGCCCCAGCCCCAGCCCCTGATTCTAAGAGGCCATTATGCTCCTCCTAGGCCTTGCCCTGACACTGTCCTTAACTAAGGCCTTGACAGTAGTACTGACTTAGGCCGTGATACTGTCCCTAACTAAGGCCCTGAGAGTGTACCTAACTAAGGGCCTCACTGTCCGCCCAACTCTGGCCCTGCCATTATACATAAAACAGGCTCTGACGCTCATCCTAACCAAGGCCCTGAGACTGTCCCTCACTAAGTCCCTGACACTACTTCTAACTCAGGCCCTGACATTATACCTAACGAAGGCCCTGATGCTAACCCTAACTAAGGCCTTGACACTATTCCTAACTAAGTCCCTAGCCCGAGCCCGAGCCCCAGCCCCAGCCCCAACCCGAAACCCAGCCCCGGCCCCAGCCCCAGGCCCAGACCCTGATGCTGATCCTACAGAGCCCCTTATGCTCCTCCTTGGCCTTGCCCTGACACTGTCCTTAACTAAGGCCTTGACACTATTCCTAACTAAGTCCATAGCCCTAGGCCCAGCCCCAGCCCCAGCCCTAGCCCTAGCCCCAGGACTCGCCTCAGCTCCAGCCCCATCCCACACCCCAGCCCCTGATCCTACAGAGGCCCTTATGCTCCTCCTTGGCCTTGCCCTGACACTGTCCTTAACTAAGGCCTTGACACTATTCCTAACTAAGTCCATAGCCCTAGGCCCAGCCCCAGCCCCAGCCCTAGCCCTAGCCCCAGGACTCGCCTCAGCTCCAGCCCCATCCCACACCCCAGCCCCTGATCCTACAGAGGCCCTTATGCTCCTCCTAGGCCTTGCCCTGACACTGTCCTTAACTAAGGCCTTGACATTACTACTAAGTCAGGCTGTGATACTGTCCCTAACTGAGGCCCTGACAGTGTCCCTAACTAAGGGACGGACGGTCCTCCTAACTCTGGCCCTGCCATTATACATAAAAAAGGCTCTGATGCTCGTCCTAACCAAGGCCCTGAGACTGTCCCTCACTAAGGCCCTGACACTACTTCTAACTCAGGCCCTGACATTATACCTAATGAAGGCTCTGATGCCAACCCTAACTAAGGCCCTGACAGTGACGCTAACTAAGGCCTTGACACTATTCCTAACTATGGCCCTAGCTCTAACCCTAGCCCTTGCCCCAGCTCCAGCCGCATCCCTAGCCCCATCCCCAGCCCTAGCCCCATCCCCATCCCCAGCCCTAGCCCCAGCCCTAGCCCTATCCCCATCACTATCCCCAGCCCTATCCCCATCACTATCCCCATCCCCAGCCCCAGCTCCTACCCCTGCCCCTACCCCTGCCCCTGCCCCTGCTCTTGCCCCGGATGCTGATCCCTACAGAGGCCCTTATGCTCCTCCTAGGTCTTGCCCTGACACTGTCCTTAACTAAGGCCTTGACACTACTACTAACTCAGGCTGTGATACTGTCCGTAACTAAGGCCCTGACAGTGTCCCTAACGAAGGGCCTAAATCTCCTCCTAACTCTGGACCTGCCATTATACATAACAAAGGCTGTGACGCTCGTCCTAACCAAGGCCCAGACACTGTTCCTCACTAAGGCCCTAACACTACTTCTAACTCAGGCCGTGCCATTATACCTAACGAAGGCTCTGATGCTAACCCTAACAAAGGCCCTGACAGTGACCCTATCTAAGGCCTTGACACTATTCCTAACTAAGGGCCTAGCCCCAGCCCCAGCCCCAGCCCCTGATTCTAAGAGGCCATTATGCTCCTCCTAGGCCTTGCCCTGACACTGTCCTTAACTAAGGCCTTGACACTACTACTAACTCAGGCTGTGATAATGTCCCTAACAAAAGCCCGGACAGTGTCCCTACCTAAGAGCCTGACTCTCCTCCTAACTCTGGCCCTGCCATTATACATAAAAAAGGCTCTGACTCTCGTCCTCACCAACGCCCTGACACTGTCCTTCACTAAGGCTCTGACACTCCTTCTAAATCAGGCCCTGACATTATACCTAACGAAGGCTCTGGTCCCAACCCTAACTAAGGCCCTGACAGTGATGCTAACTAAGGCCTTGACACTATTCCTAACTATGGCCCCAGCCCTAGCCCCAGCCCCAGCCCCAGCCCCAACCCCAGCCCTTTCCCCAGCCCCAGCCCAAGCCCTAGTACCTCAGCCCCAGCCCCAGCCCCTGATACTGATCCTACAGAGGCCCTTATGCTCCTCCTAGGCCTTGCCCTGACAGTGTCTTTAACTAAGGCCTTGACAGTACTACTGACTTAGGCTGTGATACTGTCCCTAACTAAGGCCCTGTGAGTGTACCTAACTAAGGGCCTAACTATCCGCCCAACTCTGGCCCTGCCATTATACATAAAAAAGGCTCTGACGCTCGTCCTAACTAAGGCCCTGAGACAGTCCCTCACTAAGTCCCTGACACTACTTCTAACTCAGGCCCTGACATTATACCTAACGAAGGCCCTGATGCTAACCCTAACTAAGGCCTTGACACTATTCCTAACTAAGGCGCTAGCCCCAACCCCAGCCCCGGCCCCAGCCCCAACCCGAAACCCAGCCCCGGCCCCGGCCTCAGCCCCGGCCCCAGCCCCTGATGCTGATCCTACAGGGCCCCTTATGCTCCTCCTTGGCCTTGCCCTGACACTGTCCTTAACTAAGGCCTTGACACTATTCCTAACTAAGTCCATAGCCCTAGGCCCAGCCCCAGCCCCAGTCCTAGTGCTAGCCCTAGGCCTAGCCTCAGCCCCAGCCCGCACCCCAGCCCCTGATCCTACAGAGGCCCTTTTGCTCCTCCTAGGCCTTGCCCTGACACTGTCCTTAACTAAGGCCTTGACATTACTACTAAGTCAGGCTGTGATACTGTCCCTAACTAAGGCCCTGACAGTGTCCCTAACTAAGGGACTGACGGTCCTCCTAACTCTGGCCCTGCCATTATACATAAAAAAGGCTCTGACGCTCGTCCTAACCAAGGCCCTGAGACTGTCCCTCACTAAGGCCCTGACACTACTTCTAACTCAGGCCCTGACATTATACCTAACGAAGGCCCTGATGCTAACCCTAACTAAGGCCTTGACACTATTTCTAACTAAGTCCCTAGCCCGAGCCCGAGCCCCAGCCTCAGCCCCAACCCGAAACCCAGCCCCGGTCCCAGCCCTGGCCCCGGCCCCGCCCCCAGCCCCAGCCCCAGACCCTGATGCTGATCCTACAGAGCCCCTTATGCTCCTCCTTGGCCTTGCCCTGACACTGTCCTTAACTAAGGCCTTGACACTATTCCTAACTAAGTCCATAGCCCTAGGCCCAGCCCCAGCCCCAGCCCCAGCCCCAGCCCCAGGCCTAGCCTCAGCTCCAGCCCCAGGCCACACCCCAGCCCCTGATCCTACAGAGGCCCTTATGTTCCTCCTAGGCCTTGACCTGACAGTGTCTTTAACTAAGGCCTTGACGGTACTACTAACTTAGGCCGTGATACTGTCCCTAACTAAGGCCCAGAGAGTGTACCTAACTAAGGGCGTGACTATCCGCCCAACTCTGGCCCTGCCATTATACATAAAACAGGCTCTGATGCACGACCTAACCAAGGCCCTGAGACTGTCCCTCACTAAGGCCCTGACACTATTTCTAAGTCAGGCCCAGACATTATACCTAACGAAGGCCCTGATGCTAACCCTAACTAAGGCCTTGACACTATTCCTAACTAAGGCCCTAGCCCCAGACCCGGCCCCAGCTCCATCCCCAGCCCCAATCTGAAACTCAGCCCCGGCCCCAACTCCAGACCCAGCCCCGGCCCCAACTCCAGACCCGGCCCCGGCCCCAGCCCCGGCCCCAGCCCCTGATGCTGATCCTACAGAGCCCCTTATGCTCCTCCTTGGCCTTGCCCTGACACTGTCCTTAACTAAGGCCTTGACACTATTCCTAACTAAGTCCATAGCCCTAGGCCCAGCCCCAGCCCCAGCCCTAGCCCCAGGCCTAGCCTCAGCTCCAGCCCCAGCTCGCACCCCAGCCCCTGATCCTACAGAGGCCCTTATGCTCCTTCTAGGCCTTGCCCTGACACTGTCCTTAACTAAGGCCTTGACATTACTACTAAGTCAGGCTGTGATACCGTCCCTAACTAAGGCCCTGACAGTGTCCCTAACTAAGGGACTGACTGTCCTCCTAACTCTGACCCTGCCATTATACAAAAAAAGGCTCTGACGCTCGTCCTAACCAAGTCCCTGACACTGTCCCTCACTAAGGCCCTGACACTACTTCTAACTCAGGCCCTGACCTTATACCTAATGAAGGCTCTGATGCCAACCCTAACTAAGGCCCTGACAGTGACACTAACTAAGTCCTTGACACTATTCCTAACTATGGCCCCAACCCTAGCCCCAGCCCCAGCCCCAGCCCCAACCCCAGCCCTTTCCCCAGCCCCAGCCCTTGTACCACAGCCCCAGCCCCAGCCCCAGCCCCTGATGCTGATCCTACAGAGGCCCTTATGCTCCTCCTAGGCCTTGCCCTGACACTGTCCTTAACTAAGGCCTTGACCTTACTACTAAGTCAGGCTGTGATACTGTCCGTAACTAAGGCCCTGACAGTGTCCCTAACGAAGGGCCTAAATCTCCTCCTAACTCTGGACCTGCCATTATACATAACAAAGGCTGTGACGCTCGTCCTAACCAAGGCCCAGACACTGTCCCTCACTAAGGCCCTGACACTACTTGTAACTCAGGCCGTGCCATTATACCTAACGAAGGCTCTGATGCTAACCCTAACTAAGGCCCTGACAGTGACCCTATCTAAGGCCTTGACACTATTCCTAACTAAGGGCCTAGCCTTAGCCCCAGCCCCAGCCCCTGATTCTAAGAGGCCATTATGCTCCTCCTAGGCCTTGCCCTGACACTGTCCTTAACTAAGGCCTTGACAGTACTACTGACTTAGGCCGTGATACTGTCCCGAAGGCCCTGAGAGTGTACCTAACTAAGGGCCTCACTGTCCGCCCAACTCTGGCCCTGCCATTATACATAAAACAGGCTCTGACGCTCGTCCTAACCAAGGCCCTGAGACTGTGCCTCACTAAGTCCCTGACACTACTTCTAACTCAGGCCCTGACATTATACCTAACGAAGGCCCTGATGCTAACCCTAACTAAGGCCTTGACACTATTCCTAACTAAGTCCCTAGCCCGAGCCCGAGCCCCAGCCCCAGCCCCAACCCGAAACCCAGCCCCAGCCCCAGCCCCAGGTCCAGACCCTGATGCTGATCCTACAGAGCCCCTTATGCTCCTCCTTGGCCTTGCCCTGACACTGTCCTTAACTAAAGCCTTGACACTATTCCTAACTAAGTCCATAGCCCTAGGCCCATCCCCAGCCCCAGCCCTAGCCCTAGCCCCAGGACTCGCCTCAGCTCCAGCCCCATCCCACACCCCAGCCCCTGATCCTACAGAGGCCCTTATGCTCCTCCTAGGCCTTGCCCTGACACTGTCCTTAACTAAGGCCTTGACATTACTACTAAGTCAGGCTGTGATACTGTCCCTACCTAAGGCCCTGACAGTGTCCCTAACTAAGGGACTGACGGTCCTCCTAACTCTGGCCCTGCCATTATACATAAAAAAGGCTCTGACGCTCGTCCTAACCAAGGCCCTGAGACTGTCCCTCACTAAGGCCCTGACACTACTTCTAACTCAGGCCCTGACATTATACCTAACGAAGGCCCTGATGCTAACCCTAACTAAGGCCTTGACACTATTCCTAACTAAGTCCCTAGCCCGAGCCCCAGCCCCAGCCTCAGCCCCAACCCGAAACCCAGCCCCGGTCCCAGCCCCGGCCCCGGCCCCGCCCCCAGCCCCAGCCCCAGACCCTGATGCTGATCCTACAGAGCCCCTTATGCTCCTCCTTGGCCTTGCCCTGACACTGTCCTTAACTAAGGCCTTGACACTATTCCTAACTAAGTCCATAGCCCTAGGCCCAGCCCCAGCCCCAGCCCCAGCCCCAGCCCCAGGCCTAGCCTCAGCTCCAGCCCCAGGCCACACCCCAGCCCCTGATCCTACAGAGGCCCTTATGTTCCTCCTAGGCCTTGACCTGACAGTGTCTTTAACTAAGGCCTTGACAGTACTACTAACTTAGGCCGTGATACTGTCCCTAACTAAGGCCCAGAGAGTGTACCTAACTAAGGGCGTGACTATCCGCCCAACTCTGGCCCTGCCATTATACATAAAACAGGCTCTGACGCTCGACCTAACCAAGGCCCTGAGACTGTCCCTCACTAAGGCCCTGACACTATTTCTAAGTCAGGCCCTGACATTATACCTAACGAAGGCCCTGATGCTAACCCTAACTAAGGCCTTGACACTATTCCTAACTAAGGCCCTAGCCCCAGACCCGGCCCCAGCTCCATCCCCAGCCCCAATCTGAAACTCAGCCGCGGCCCCAACTCCAGACCCGGCCCCGGCCCCAGCCCCGGCCCCAGCCCCTGATGCTGATCCTACAGAGCCCCTTATGCTCCTCCTTGGCCTTGCCCTGACACTGTCCTTAACTAAGGCCTTGACACTATTCCTAACTTAGTCCATAGCCCTAGGCCCAGCCCCAGCCCCAGCCCTAGCCCCAGGCCTAGCCTCAGCTCCAGCCCCAGCCCGCACCCCAGCCCCTGATCCTACAGAGGCCCTTATGCTCGTTCTAGGCCTTGCCCTGACACTGTCCTTAACTAAGGCCTTGACATTACTACTAAGTCAGGCTGTGATACCGTCCCTAACTAAGGCCGTGACAGTGTCCCTAACTAAGGGACTGACTGTCCTCCTAACTCTGGCCCTGCCATTATACATAAAAAAGGCTCTGACGCTCATCCTAACCAAGGCCCTGAGACTGTCCCTCACTAAGGCCCTGACACTACTTCTAACTCAGGCCCTGACATTATACCTAACGAAGGCTCTGATCCCAACCCTAACTAAGGCCCTGACAGTGACGCTAGCTAAGGCCTTGACACTATTCCTAACTATGGCCCTAGCCCTAGCCCTAGCCCCAGCCCCAGCCCCAGCTCCATCCCCAGCCCCAGCCCGAGCCCCAACCCCAGCCCTTTCCCCAGCCCCAGCCCAAGCCCTAGTAGCCCCAGCCCCTGATGCTGATCCTACAGAGGCCCTTATGCTCCTCCTAGGCCTTGCCCTGACACTGTCCTTAACTAAGGCCTTGATGGTACTACGAACTTAGGCTGTGATACTGTCCCTAACTAAGGCCCTGACAGTGTCCCTAACTAAGGGAGTGACTGTCCTCCTAACTCTGGCCCTGCCATTATACATAAAAAAGGCCCTGGCTGTGTCCCTAACAAAGGGACTGACTGTCCTCTTAACTCTGGCCCTGCCATTATACATAAAAAAGGCTCTGACGCTCGTCCTAACGAAGGCCCTGAGACTGTGCCTCACTAAGGCCCTAACACTACTTCTAACTCAGGCCCTGACATTTTACCTAATGAAGGCCCTGATGCTAACCCTAACTAAGGCCTTGACACTATTCCTAACTAAGTCCCTAGCCCGAGCCCGAGCCCCAGCCCCAGCCCCAACCGGAAACCCAGCCCCGGCCCCAGCCCCGGCCCCTGCCCCGGCCCCAGCCCCAGCCCCAGCCCCAGCCCCAGACCCTGATGCTGATCCTACAGAGCCCCTTATGCTCTTCCTTGGCCTTGCCCTGACACTGTCCTTAACTAAGGCCTTGACACTATTCCTAACTAAGTCCGTAGCCCTAGGCCCAGCCCCAGCCCCAGCCCTCGCCCTAGCCCCAGGTATAGCCTCAGCTCCAGCCCCAGCCCACACCCCAGCCCCTGATCCTACAGAGGCCCTTATGCTCCTCCTAGGCCTTGCCCTGACACTGTCCTTAACTAAGGCCTTGACCTTACTACTAAGTCAGGCTGTGATACTGTCCGTAACTAAGGCCCTGACAGTGTCCCTAACGAAGGGCCTAAATCTCCTCCTAACTCTGGACCTGCCATTATACATAACAAAGGCTGTGACGCTCGTCCTAACCAAGGCCCAGACACTGTCCCTCACTAAGGCCCTGACACTACTTGTAACTCAGGCCGTGCCATTATACCTAACGAAGGCTCTGATGCTAACCCTAACTAAGGCCCTGACAGTGACCCTATCTAAGGCCTTGACACTATTCCTAACTAAGGGCCTAGCCTTAGCCC
Organism: Hyperoodon ampullatus; assembly: GCF_949752795.1. NCBI lineage: Eukaryota > Metazoa > Chordata > Mammalia > Artiodactyla > Ziphiidae > Hyperoodon > Hyperoodon ampullatus. The sequence continues at coordinate 7,819 of NW_027640581.1, read as the reverse complement.
CAGCCCCAGCCCCTGATTCTAAGAGGCCATTATGCTCCTCCTAGGCCTTGCCCTGACACTGTCCTTAACTAAGGCCTTGACAGTACTACTAAGTCAGACTGTGATACCGTCCCTAACTAAGGCCCTGAGAGTGTCCCTAACTAAGGGACTGACTGTCCTCCTAACTCTGGCCCTGCCGTTATATATAAAAAAGGCTCTGACGCTCATCCTAACCAAGGCCCTGAGACTGTCCCTCACTAAGTCCCTGACACTACTTCTAACTCAGGCCCTGACATTATACCTAACGAAGGCTCTGACCCCAACCCTAACTAAGGCCCTGACAGTGACGCTAGCTAAGGCCTTGACACTATTCCTAACTATGGCCCTACCCCTAGCCCTAGCCCCAGCCCCAGCCCCAGCCCCAGCCCCAGCTCCATCCCCAGCCCCAGCCCGAGCCCCAACCCCAGCCCTTTCCCCAGCCCCAGCCCAAGCCCTAGTAGCCGCAGCCCCTGATGCTGATCCTACAGAGGCCCTTATGCTCCTCCTAGGCCTTGCCCTGACACTGTCCTTAACTAAGGCCTTGATGGTACTACGAACTTAGGCTGTGATACTGTCCCTAACTAAGGCCCTGACAGTGTCCCTAACTAAGGGACTGACTGTCCTCCTAACTCTGGCCCTGCCATTATACATAAAAAAGGCTCTGACGCTCGTCCTAACCAAGGCCCTGAGACTGTCCCTCACTAAGGCCCTGACACTATTTCTAAGTCAGGCTCTGACATTATACCTAACGAAGGCCCTGATGCTAACCCTAACTAAGGCCTTGACACTATTCCTAACTAAGGCCCTAGCCCCAGACCCGGCCCCAGCTCCATCCCCAGCCCCAATCTGAAACCCAACCCCGGCCCCAACTCCAGACCCGGCCCCGGCCCCAGCCCCGGCCCCAGCCCCTGATGCTGATCCTACAGAGCCCCTTATGCTCCTCCTTGGCCTTGCCCTGACACTGTCCTTAACTAAGGCCTTGACACTATTCCTAACTAAGTCCATAGCCCTAGGCCCAGCCCCAGCCCCAGCCCTAGCCCCAGGCCTAGCCTCAGCTCCAGCCCCAGCCCGCACCCCAGCCCCTGATCCTACAGAGGCCCTTATGCTCGTTCTAGGCCTTGCCCTGACACTGTCCTTAACTAAGGCCTTGACATTACTACTAAGTCAGGCTGTGATACCGTCCCTAACTAAGGCCCTGACAGTGTCCCTAACTAAGGGACTGACTGTCCTCCTAACTCTGGCCCTGCCATTATACATAAAAAAGGCTCTGACGCTCATCCTAACCAAGGCCCTGAGACTGTCCCTCACTAAGGCCCTGACACTACTTCTAACTCAGGCCCTGACATTATACCTAACGAAGGCTCTGATCCCAACCCTAACTAAGGCCCTGACAGTGACGCTAGCTAAGGCCTTGACACTATTCCTAACTATGGCCCTAGCCCTAGCCCTAGCCCCAGCCCCAGGCCCAGCCCCAGCTCCATCCCCAGCCCCAGCCCGAGCCCCAACCCCAGCCCTTTCCCCAGCCCCAGCCCAAGCCCTAGTAGCCCCAGCCCCTGATACTGATCCTACAGAGGCCCTTATGCTCCTCCTAGGCCTTGCCCTGACACTGTCCTTAACTAAGGCCTTGATGGTACTACGAACTTAGGCTGTGATACTGTCCCTAACTAAGGCCCTGACAGTGTCCCTAACTAAGGGAGTGACTGTCCTCCTAACTCTGGCCCTGCCATTATACATAAAAAAGGCCCTGGCTGTGTCCCTAACAAAGGGACTGACTGTCCTCTTAACTCTGGCCCTGCCATTATACATAAAAAAGGCTCTGACGCTCGTCCTAACGAAGGCCCTGAGACTGTGCCTCACTAAGGCCCTAACACTACTTCTAACTCAGGCCCTGACATTTTACCTAATGAAGGCCCTGATGCTAACCCTAACTAAGGCCTTGACACTATTCCTAACTAAGTCCCTAGCCCGAGCCCGAGCCCCAGCCCCAGCCCCAACCGGAAACACAGCCCCGGCCCCAGCCCCGGCCCCTGCCCCGGCCCCAGCCCCAGCCCCAGCCCCAGCCCCAGATCCTGATGCTGATCCTACAGAGCCCCTTATGCTCCTCCTTGGCCTTGCCCTGACACTGTCCTTAACTAAGGCCTTGACACTATTCCTAACTAAGTCCGTAGCCCTAGGCCCAGCCCCAGCCCCAGCCCTCGCCCTAGCCCCAGGTATAGCCTCAGCTCCAGCCCCAGCCCACACCCCAGCCCCTGATCCTACAGAGGCCCTTATGCTCCTCCTAGGCCTTGCCCTGACACTGTCCTTAACTAAGGCCTTGACCTTACTACTAAGTCAGGCTGTGATACTGTCCGTAACTAAGGCCCTGACAGTGTCCCTAACGAAGGGCCTAAATCTCCTCCTAACTCTGGACCTGCCATTATACATAACAAAGGCTGTGACGCTCGTCCTAACCAAGGCCCAGACACTGTCCCTCACTAAGGCCCTGACACTACTTGTAACTCAGGCCGTGCCATTATACCTAACGAAGGCTCTGATGCTAACCCTAACTAAGGCCCTGACAGTGACCCTATCTAAGGCCTTGACACTATTCCTAACTAAGGGCCTAGCCTTAGCCCCAGCCCCAGCCCCTGATTCTAAGAGGCCATTATGCTCCTCCTAGGCCTTGCCCTGACACTGTCCTTAACTAAGGCCTTGACAGTACTACTGACTTAGGCCGTGATACTGTCCCTAACTAAGGCCCTGAGAGTGTACCTAACTAAGGGCCTCACTGTCCGCCCAACTCTGGCCCTGCCATTATACATAAAACAGGCTCTGACGCTCGTCCTAACCAAGGCCCTGAGACTGTCCCTCACTAAGTCCCTGACATTACTTCTAACTCAGGCCCTGACATTATACCTTACGAAGGCCCTGATGCTAACCCTAACTAAGGCCTTGACACTATTCCTAACTAAGTCCCTAGCCCGAGCCCGTGCCCCAGCCCCAGCCCCAACCCGAAACCCAGCCCCGGCCCCAGCCCCAGGCCCAGACCCTGATGCTGATCCTACAGAGCCCCTTATGCTCCTCCTTGGCCTTGCCCTGACACTGTCCTTAACTAAGGCCTTGACACTATTCCTAACTAAGTCCATAGCCCTAGGCCCAGCCCCAGCCCCAGCCCTAGCCCTAGCCCCAGGACTCGCCTCAGCTCCAGCCCCATCCCACACCCCAGCCCCTGATCCTACAGAGGCCCTTATGCTCCTCCTAGGCCTTGCCCTGACACTGTCCTTAACTAAGGCCTTGACATTACTACTAAGTCAGGCTGTGATACTGTCCCTAACTGAGGCCCTGACAGTGTCCCTAACTAAGGGACTGACGGTCCTCCTAACTCTGGCCCTGCCATTATACATAAGAAAGGCTTTGACGCTCGTCCCAACCAAGGCCCTGAGACTGTCCCTCACTAAGGCCCTGACACTACTTCTAACTCAGGCCCTGACATTATACCTAACGAAGGCCCTGATGCTAACCCTAACTAAGGCCTTGACACTATTCCTAACTAAGTCCCTAGCCCGAGCCCGAGCCCCAGCCTCAGCCCCAACCCGAAACCCAGCCCCGGTCCCAGCCCCGGCCCCGGCCCCGCCCCCAGCCCCAGCCCCAGACCCTGATGCTGATCCTACAGAGCCCCTTATGCTCCTCCTTGGCCTTGCCCTGACACTGTCCTTAACTAAGGCCTTGACACTATTCCTAACTAAGTCCATAGCCCTAGGCCCAGCCCCAGCCCCAGCCCCAGCCCCAGGCCACACCCCAGCCCCTGATCCTACAGAGGCCCTTATGTTCCTCCTAGGCCTTGACCTGACAGTGTCTTTAACTAAGGCCTTGACGGTACTACTAACTTAGGCCGTGATACTGTCCCTAACTAAGGCCCAGAGAGTGTACCTAACTAAGGGCGTGACTATCCGCCCAACTCTGGCCCTGCCATTATACATAAAACAGGCTCTGATGCTCGACCTAACCAAGGCCCTGAGACTGTCCCTCACTAAGGCCCTGACACTATTTCTAAGTCAGGCCCTGATATTATACCTAACGAAGGCCCTGATGCTAACCCTAACTAAGGCCTTGACACTATTCCTAACTAAGGCCCTAGCCCCAGACCCGGCCCCAGCTCCATCCCCAGCCCCAATCTGAAACCCAACCCCGGCCCCAACTCCAGACCCGGCCCCGGCCCCAGCCCCGGCCCCAGCCCCTGATGCTGATCCTACAGAGCCCCTTATGCTCCTCCTTGGCCTTGCCCTGACACTGTCCTTAACTAAGGCCTTGACACTATTCCTAACTTAGTCCATAGCCCTAGGCCCAGCCCCAGCCCCAGCCCTAGCCCCAGGCCTAGCCTCAGCTCCAGCCCCAGCCCGCACCCCAGCCCCTGATCCTACAGAGGGCCTTATGCTCGTTCTAGGCCTTGCCCTGACACTGTCCTTAACTAAGGCCTTGACATTACTACTAAGTCAGGCTGTGATACCGTCCCTAACTAAGGCCCTGACAGTGTCCCTAACTAAGGCACTGACTGTCCTCCTAACTCTGGCCCTGCCATTATACATAAAAAAGGCTCTGACGCTCATCCTAACCAAGGCCCTGAGACTGTCCCTCACTAAGGCCCTGACACTACTTCTAACTCAGGCCCTGACATTATACCTAACGAAGGCTCTGATCCGAACCCTAACTAAGGCCCTGACAGTGACGCTAGCTAAGGCCTTGACACTATTCCTAACTATGGCCCTAGCCCTAGCCCTAGCCCCAGCCCCAGCCCCAGCCCCAGCTCCATCCCCAGCCCCAGCCCGAGCCCCAACCCCAGCCCTTTCCCCAGCCCCAGCCCAAGCCCTAGTAGCCCCAGCCCCTGATGCTGATCCTACAGAGGCCCTTATGCTCCTCCTAGGCCTTGCCCTGACACTGTCCTTAACTAAGGCCTTGATGGTACTACGAACTTAGGCTGTGATACTGTCCCTAACTAAGGCCCTGACAGTGTCCCTAACAAAGGGATTGACTGTCCTCCTAACTCTGGCCCTGCGATTATACATAAAAAAGGCCCTGGCTGTGTCCCTAACAAAGGGACTGACTGTCCTCCTAACTCTGGCCCTGCCATTATACATAAAAAAGGCTCTGACGCTCGTCCTAACCAAGGCCCTGAGACTGTGCCTCACTAAGGCCCTAACACTACTTCTAACTCAGGCCCTGACATTTTACCTAATGAAGGCCCTGATGCTAACCCTAACTAAGGCCTTGACACTATTCCTAACTAAGTCCCTAGCCCGAGCCCGAGCCCCAGCCCCAGCCCCAACCCGAAACCCAGCCCCGGCCCCAGCCGCAGGCCCAGACCCTGATGCTGATCCTACAGAGCCCCTTATGCTCCTCCTTGGCCTTGCCCTGACACTGTCCTTAACTAAGGCCTTGACACTATTCCTAACTAAGTCCATAGCCCTAGGCCCAGCCCCAGCCCCAGCCCTAGCCCTAGCCCCAGGACTCGCCTCAGCTCCAGCCCCATCCCACACCCCAGCCCCTGATCCTACAGAGGCCGTTATGCTCCTCCTAGGCCTTGCCCTGACACTGTCCTTAACTAAGGCCTTGACATTACTACTAAGTCAGGCTGTGATACTGTCCCTAACTGAGGCCCTGACAGTGTCCCTAACTAAGGGACTGACGGTCCTCCTAACTCTGGCCCTGCCATTATACATAAAAAAGGCTCTGATGCTCGTCCTAACCAAGGCCCTGAGACTGTCCCTCACTAAGGCCCTGACACTACTTCTAACTCAGGCCCTGACATTATACCTAATGAAGGCTCTGATGCGAACCCTAACTAAGGCCCTGACAGTGACGCTAACTAAGGCCTTGACACTATTCCTAACTATGGCCCTAGCTCTAGCCCTAGCCCTTGCCCCAGCTCCAGCCGCATCCCTAGCCCCATCCCCAGCCCTAGCCCCATCCCCATCCCCAGCCCTAGCCCCAGCCCTAGCCCTATCCCCATCACTATCCCCAGCCCTATCCCCATCACTATCCCCATCCCCAGCCCCAGCTCCTACCCCTGCCCCTACCCCTGCCCCTGCCCCTGCTCTTGCCCCGGATGCTGATCCCTACAGAGGCCCTTATGCTCCTCCTAGGTCTTGCCCTGACACTGTCCTTAACTAAGGCCTTGACACTACTACTAACTCAGGCTGTGATACTGTCCGTAACTAAGGCCCTGACAGTGTCCCTAACGAAGGGCCTAAATCTCCTCCTAACTCTGGACCTGCCATTATACATAACAAAGGCTGTGACGCTCGTCCTAACCAAGGCCCAGACACTGTCCCTCACTAGGGCCCTGACACTACTTGTAACTCAGGCCGTGCCATTATACCTAACGAAGGCTCTGATGCTAACCCTAACAAAGGCCCTGACAGTGACCCTATCTAAGGCCTTGACACTATTCCTAACTAAGGGCCTAGCCCCAGCCCCAGCCCCAGCCCCTGATTCTAAGAGGCCATTATGCTCCTCCTAGGCCTTGCCCTGACACTGTCCTTAACTAAGGCCTTGACACTACTACTAACTCAGGCTGTGATAATGTCCCTAACAAAAGCCCGGACAGTGTCCCTACCTAAGAGCCTGACTCTCCTCCTAACTCTGGCCCTGCCATTATACATAAAAAAGGCTCTGACTCTCGTCCTCACCAACGCCCTGACACTGTCCTTCACTAAGGCTCTGACACTCCTTCTAAATCAGGCCCTGACATTATACCTAACGAAGGCTCTGGTCCCAACCCTAACTAAGGCCCTGACAGTGATGCTAACTAAGGCCTTGACACTATTCCTAACTATGGCCTCAGCCCTAGCCCCAGCCCCAGCCCCAGCCCCAACCCCAGCCCTTTCCCCAGCCCCAGCCCAAGCCCTAGTACCTCAGCCCCAGCCCCAGCCCCTGATACTGATCCTACAGAGGCCCTTATGCTCCTCCTAGGCCTTGCCCTGACAGTGTCTTTAACTAAGGCCTTGACAGTACTACTGACTTAGGCTGTGATACTGTCCCTAACTAAGGCCCTGTGAGTGTACCTAACTAAGGGCCTGACTATCCGCCCAACTCTGGCCCTGCCATTATACATAAAAAAGGCTCTGACGCTCGTCCTAACTAAGGCCCTGAGACAGTCCCTCACTAAGTCCCTGACACTACTTCTAACTCAGGCCCTGACATTATACCTAACGAAGGCCCTGATGCTAACCCTAACTAAGGCCTTGACACTATTCCTAACTAAGGCGCTAGCCCCAACCCCAGCCCCGGCCCCAGCCCCAACCCGAAACCCAGCCCCGGCCCCAGCCTCAGCCCCGGCCCCAGCCCCTGATGCTGATCCTACAGGGCCCCTTATGCTCCTCCTTGGCCTTGCCCTGACACTGTCCTTAACTAAGGCCTTGACACTATTCCTAACTAAGTCCATAGCCCTAGGCCCAGCCCCAGCCCCAGTCCTAGTGCTAGCCCTAGGCCTAGCCTCAGCCCCAGCCCGCACCCCAGCCCCTGATCCTACAGAGGCCCTTTTGCTCCTCCTAGGCCTTGCCCTGACACTGTCCTTAACTAAGGCCTTGACATTACTACTAAGTCAGGCTGTGATACTGTCCCTAACTAAGGCCCTGACAGTGTCCCTAACTAAGGGACTGACGGTCCTCCTAACTCTGGCCCTGCCATTATACATAAAAAAGGCTCTGACGCTCGTCCTAACCAAGGCCCTGAGACTGTCCCTCACTAAGGCCCTGACACTACTTCTAACTCAGGCCCTGACATTATACCTAACGAAGGCCCTGATGCTAACCCTAACTAAGGC